>NW_025745992.1:0-70000 GCF_021184085.1 Oncorhynchus gorbuscha | reverse complement strand
CCACACGACTCCTTCCACACGACTCCTTCCACACGACTCCTTCCATACGACTCCTTCCACACGGTCAAAGGCTCTGCATCATTGTCTTTCTTGATTCTAGGGGATAAGTGTCTAGGGGATAAGTGTCTAGGGGATAGGGGATAAGTGTCTAGGGGATAAGTGTCTAGGGGATAGGGGATAAGTGTCTAGGGGATAGAGGATAAGTGTCAGGAGATAAGTGTCTAGGGAATGAGTGTCTAGGGGATAAGTGTCCAGGTGATAAGTGTCCAGGGGATAAGTGTCTAGGGGATAAGTGTCTAGGTGATAAGTGTCTAGGGGATAGGGGATAAGTGTCTAGGGGATAGGCGATATGTGTCTAGGGGATAAGTGTCTAGGGGATAGGGGATAAGTGTCTAGGGGATAAGTGTCTAGGGGATAGGGGAGTAGTGTCTAGGAGATAGGGGATAAGGGCTAGGGGCTGATTTGGTATTCAGACAGTGTGTTTCTCATTTGTGTGTGTGTGTGTGTGTGTGTGTGTGTGTGTGTGTGTGTGTGTGTGTGTGTGTGTGTGTGTGTGTGTGTGTGTGTGTGTGTGTGTGTGTGTGTGTGTGTGTGTGTGTGTGTGTGTGTGTGTGTGTGTGTGTGTGTGTGTGTACAGTACCAGTCAAAAGTTTGGACACACCTACTAATTCAAGGGTTTTTCTTTATTTGTACTATTTTCTACATTGTAGAATAATATTGAAGACATGACAACTCTGAAATAACACATATGGAATCATGTAGTAACCAAAAAAGTGTTTATATTTTATATTCTTCAAAGTAGCCACCCTGTGCCTTGATGACAGCTTTGCACACTCTTGGCATTCTTTCAACCAGCTTCACCTAGAATGCTTTTCCAACAGTCTTTAAGGAGTTCCCACATATGCTGAGCACTTGTTGACTGCTTTTCTTTCACTCTGTGGTCCAACTCATCCCAATCCATCTCAATTGGGTTGAGGTTGGGGGATAGTGGAGGCCAGGTCATCTGATGCAGCACTCCATCACTCTCCTTCTCGGTCAAATAGCCCTTACGCAGCCTGGAGGTCCTGTTGAAAAACAAATGATCCCACTAAGTCCCACTAAGCACAAACCAGATTGGATGGCGTATCGCTGCAGAATCCTGTGGTAGCCATGGCATCCTGTAACTCATATAGCCTCTCCCAGGTCTCCTTGTGTGAGTTTCCCTGACAGCAACATTTTAATAAATCTAACCTCCCCCTGACAGCAACATTTTAATAAATCTAACCTCCCCCTGGCAACAACATTTTAATAAATCTAACCTCCCCCTGGAAACATTTTAATAAATCTAACCTCCCCCTGGCAACAACATTTTAATAAATCTAACCTCCCCCTGGCAACAACATTTGAATAAATATAACCTCCCCCTGGCAACAACATTTTAATAAATCTTACTTCCCCCTGACAACAACATTTTAATAAATCTAACCTCCCCCTGGCAACATTTTAATAAATCTAACCTCCCCCTGACAACAACATTATAATAAATATAAACTCCCCTGGCAACATTTTAATAAATCTAACCTCCCCTGGCAACAACATTTTAATAAATCTCACCTCCCCTGACAACAACATTATAATAAATCTAACCTCCCCTGGCAACATTTTAATAAATCTAACCTCCCCTGACAACAACATTTTAATAAATCTACCCTCTCCCTGGCAACAACATTTTAATAAATATAACCTCCCCTGACAACAACATTTTAATAAATCTAACCTCCCCTGACAACAACATTTTAATAAATCTAACCTCCCCTGGAAACATTTTAATACATCTAACCTCCCCTGGCAACAACATATTAATAAATCTAACCTCCCCTGACAACAACATTTTAATAAATATAACCTCCCCCTGGCAACATTTTAATAAATCTAACCTCCCCCTGGCAACAACATTTTAATAAATATAACCTCCCCTGGAAACATTTTAATAAATCTAACCTCCCCTGGCAACAACATTTTAATAAATCTAACCTCCCCTGACAACAACATTTTAATAAATCTAACCTCCCCTGGCAACAACATTTTAATAAATCTAACCTCCCCTGACAACAACATTTTAATAAATCTAATCTCCCCTGGCAACATTTTAATAAATCTAACCTCCCCTGACAACAACATTATAATAAATATAAACTCCCCTGGCAACATTTTAATAAATCTAACCTCCCCCTGGCAACAACATTTTAATAAATCTCACCTCCCCTGACAACAACATTATAATAAATCTAACCTCCCCTGGCAACATTTTAATAAATCTAACCTCCCCTGACAACAACATTTTAATAAATCTACCCTCTCCCTGGCAACAACATTTTAATAAATATAACCTCCCCTGACAACAACATTTTAATAAATCTAACCTCCCCTGACAACAACATTTTAATAAATCTACCCTCCCCTGGCAACAACATTTTAATAAATATAACCTCCCCTGACAACAACATTTTAATAAATCTAACCTCCCCTGACAACAACATTTTAATAAATCTACCCTCCCCTGGCAACAACATTTTAATAAATATAACCTCCCCTGACAACAACATTTTAATAAATCTAACCTCCCCTGACAACAACATTTTAATAAATCTAACCTCCCCTGACAACAACATTTTAATAAATCTAACCTCCCCTGGCAACAACATGTTAATAAATCTAACCTCCCCTGACAACAACATTTTAATAAATCTAACCTCCCCTGGAAACATTTTAATAAATCTAACCTCCCCTGGCAACAACATGTTAATAAATCTAACCTCCCCTGACAACAACATTTTAATAAATATAACCTCCCCCTGGCAACATTTTAATAAATCTAACCTCCCCTGGCAACAACATTTTAATAAATATAACCTCCCCTGGAAACATTTTAATAAATCTAACCTCCCCCTGGCAACAACATTTTAATAAATCTAACCTCCCCCTGACAACAACATTTTAATAAATCTAACCTCCCCTGGCAACAACATTTTAATAAATCTAACCTCCCCCTGACAACAACATTTTAATAAATCTAATCTCCCCTGGCAACATTTTAATAAATCTAACCTCCCCTGACAACAACATTATAATAAATATAAACTCCCCCTGGCAACATTTTAATAAATCTAACCTCCCCTGGCAACAACATTTTAATAAATCTCACCTCCCCTGACAACAACATTATAATAAATCTAACCTCCCCTGGCAACATTTTAATAAATCTAACCTCCCCTGACAACAACATTTTAATAAATCTACCCTCTCCCTGGCAACAACATTTTAATAAATATAACCTCCCCTGACAACAACATTTTAATAAATCTAACCTCCCCTGACAACAACATTTTAATAAATCTACCCTCCCCTGGCAACAACATTTTAATAAATATAACCTCCCCTGACAACAACATTTTAATAAATCTAACCTCCCCTGACAACAACATTTTAATAAATCTACCCTCCCCTGGCAACAACATTTTAATAAATATAACCTCCCCTGACAACAACATTTTAATAAATCTAACCTCCCCTGACAACAACATTTTAATAAATCTAACCTCCCCTGACAACAACATTTTAATAAATCTAACCTCCCCTGGCAACAACATGTTAATAAATCTAACCTCCCCTGACAACAACATTTTAATAAATCTAACCTCCCCTGGAAACATTTTAATAAATCTAACCTCCCCTGGCAACAACATGTTAATAAATCTAACCTCCCCTGACAACAACATTTTAATAAATATAACCTCCCCTGGCAACATTTTAATAAATCTAACCTCCCCCTGGCAACAACATTTTAATAAATATAACCTCCCCTGGAAACATTTTAATAAATCTAACCTCCCCTGGCAACAACATTTTAATAAATCTAACCTCCCCCTGACAACAACATTTTAATAAATCTAACCTCCCCTGGCAACAACATTTTAATAAATCTAACCTCCCCTGACAACAACATTTTAATAAATCTAATCTCCCCCTGGCAACATTTTAATAAATCTAACCTCCCCTGACAACAACATTATAATAAATATAAACTCCCCTGGCAACATTTTAATAAATCTAACCTCCCCTGGCAACAACATTTTAATAAATCTCACCTCCCCCTGACAACAACATTATAATAAATCTAACCTCCCCCTGGCAACATTTTAATAAATCTAACCTCCCCTGACAACAACATTTTAATAAATCTACCCTCTCCCTGGCAACAACATTTTAATAAATATAACCTCCCCCTGACAACAACATTTTAATAAATCTAACCTCCCCCTGACAACAACATTTTAATAAATCTACCCTCTCCCTGGCAACAACATTTTAATAAATATAACCTCCCCTGACAACAACATTTTAATAAATCTAACCTCCCCTGACAACAACATTTTAATAAATCTACCCTCCCCTGGCAACAACATTTTAATAAATATAACCTCCCCTGACAACAACATTTTAATAAATCTAACCTCCCCTGACAACAACATTTTAATAAATCTAACCTCCCCTGACAACAACATTTTAATAAATCTAACCTCCCCTGGCAACAACATGTTAATAAATCTAACCTCCCCTGACAACAACATTTTAATAAATCTAACCTCCCCTGGAAACATTTTAATAAATCTAACCTCCCCTGGCAACAACATGTTAATAAATCTAACCTCCCCCTGACAACAACATTTTAATAAATCTAACCTCCCCCTGGCAACAACATTTTAATAAATCTAACCTCCCCCTGACAACAACATTTTAATAAATATAACCTCCCCCTGACAGCAGGAACCATCTTAACAGTAAATAAAAACTCAGAAATGGGTTTGACCGAAACTTGACCAGTCCTCGTGAGAGCCAGTTTATTCATAGCGCTGATGGTTTTTGCGATTGCACTTGAGGAAACTTTCAAAGTTCTTAAAATGTTGACTGACCATGTCTTAAATTAATGTTGGACTGTCGTTTCTCTTTGCTTACTGTTCTTGCCTTAATATGGACTTGGGTCTTTTACTAAATAGGGCTATCTTCTGTACACCACCCCTACATTGTCACAACACAACTGATTGGCTCAAATGCGTTAAGGAGGAAAGAAATTCCACAAATGAACTTTTAACAAGACACACCTGTTAATTGAAATGCATTCCAGGTGACTACCTTATGAAGCTGGTTGAGAGAATGCCATGAGTGTTTAAAGCTGTCATCACGGCAAAGGGTGGCTACTTTGAAGAATATAAAATATAAACACTTTTTTGGTTACTACATGATTCCATAAGTGTTATTTCATAGTTTTGATGTCTTCACTAGTATTCTACAATGTGTGTGTGTGTATGATTCCCTTGCTACAGAAGGGGGAGAGACGTCAGACACGTTCTTCCCAGCGGTTGTGTCTGGGCAGGAAGTCGCTCAGCTCGGCGCCAGCGGCGGGGGATTCTACGGTGGTGACACGTCTCTTCGAGGGACAACTCAGCTACCAGATGCTGTGTCTGCGCTGCGACGGACACTCCCACAGCAACCAAGTCTTCACCATCCTGTCTCTGCCTATACCACTGGACTCATACAAGTGCTCCCTACAGGTACAACGAACCACAATCAGACTAAACACATACAGACTAATCACAATCAGACTAACACATACAGACTAATCACATACAGACTAATCACATACAGACTAATCACATACAGACTAATCACATACACATACAGACTAACCACATACAGACTAAACACATACAGACTAATCACATACAGACTAATCACATACAGACTAACCACATACAGACTAATCACATACAGACTAACCACAATCAGACTAACCACAATCAGACTAACCACATACAGACTAACCACATACAGACTAACCACATACAGACTAATCACATACAGACTAATCACATACAGACTAACCACATACAGACTAATCACATACAGACTAACCACAATCAGACTAATCACATACAGACTAATCACATACAGACTAACCACATACGGACTAACCACATACGGACTAATCACATACAGACTAATCACATACAGACTAAACACACAGACTAATCACATACAGACTAATCACATACACACTAAACACACAGACTAATCACATGCAGACTAATCACATACACATACAGACTAACCACATACAGACTAACCACATACAGACTAACCACATACAGACTAACCACATACAGACTAACCACATACAGACTAACCACATACAGACTAACCACATACAGACTAATCACATACAGACTAACCACATACAGACTAAACACACAGACTAATCACATACAGACTAATCACATACACACTAAACACACAGACTAATCACATACAGACTAATCACATACACATACAGACTAACCACATACAGACTAACCACATACAGACTAACCACATACAGACTAACCACATACAGACTAACCACATACAGACTAACCACATACAGACTAACCACATACAGACTAATCACATACAGACTAACCACATACAGACTAATCACATACAGACTAACCACAATCAGACTAATCACATACAGACTAACCACATACAGACTAACCACATACAGACTAACCACATACGGACTAATCACATACAGACTAATCACATTCAGACTAAACACACAGACTAATCACATACAGACTAATCACATACACACTAAACACACAGACTAATCACATACAGACTAAACACATACGGACTAATCACATACACACTAAACACACAGACTAATCACATATGGACTAACCACATACAGACTAAACACACAGACTAAACACACAGACTAATCACACAGACTAATCACATACAGACTAAACACACAGACTAAACACACAGACTAAACACACAGACTAAACACACAGACTAATCACATACACACTAAACACACAGACTAATCACATACAGACTAACACATACGGACTAACCACACACAGACTAACCACACACAGACTAACCACATACAGACTAACCACATACAGACTAACCACATACAGACTAACCACATACAGACTAACCACATACAGACTAACCACATACAGACTAACCACATACAGACTAACCACATACAGACTAACCACATACAGACTAACCACATACGGACTAATCACATACAGACTAATCACATACAGACTAAACACACAGACTAATCACATACAGACTAATCACATACAGACTAATCACATACACACTAAACACACAGACTAGCCAGCGACCACATCTCTCTCCTGTAGGACTGCCTGTCATACAGACTAGCCACAGACCACATCTCTCTCTCTTGTAGGACTGCCTGTCATACAGACTAGCCACAGACCACATCTCTCTCTCCTGTAGGACTGCCTGTCGCTGTTCTTCCAGCAGAGTACGTTGACGTGTGGAGATCAGAAGTTGTGTCCAGAGTGTGGAGTGAAGAGAGACACAGCTGTCCTCACCAGCATGGCCAAACCACCTGAGATACTGGTGCTGCACCTCAAACGGTGGGTATCTGACAACCCATCTCTCCCCACTAGATGACCACTGTTGGTGCACAGACTTAACACAGACAAACATATTGGTGCTAATGGAAAGGACGTCACGCTGCTGGCTTAGCAGTTGTACAACTGAATGCATTCCACTGAAATGTGTCTTCTGTATTTAACCCAACCCCTCTGAATCAGAGAGGTGCGGGGAGCTGCTATAATTGACATCCACGGAGCCCGGGGAACAGTGGGTTAACTGCCTTGTTCAGGGGCAGGAAGACTTTTACCTTGTCAGCTCGGGGGTTTGATCCAGCAACCTTTCGGTTACTGGCACCAACTATCTAACCACTAGGCTACCTGCCGCCCCTATAGTACAGCTTCCTCCTTATTCGGCTCATACCGAGGCTCCAACCCAAGCGTTTTTCCTTTGCTATCAGCACACGTGACCTTCTGGAGCGTCTAACCATTCTGCGCCATGTGAAAAGCTTTCTTATCGCTGGTGCAAGTGGGGACACTTCAGTCTGAGGAGCAGGTTTCACACATCCTCATGTTTTAATCACATTAACATGTAACCCCTAACTAGAGGTCCCTGTAACCCCTAACTAGAGGTCAATGTAACCCCTAACTAGAGGTCAATGTAACCCCTAACTAGAGGTCCCTGTAACCCCTAACTAGAGGTCAATGTAACCCCTAACTAGAGGTCCCTGTAACCCCTAACTAGAGGTCCCTGTAACCCATAACTAGAGGTCCCTGTAACCCCTAATTAGAGGTCCCTGTAACCCCTAATTAGAGGTCAATGTAACCCCTAACTAGAGGTCCCTGTAACCCCTAACTAGAGGTCCCTGTAACCCCTAACTAGAGGTCAATGTAACCCCTAACTAGAGGTCCCTGTAACCCCTAACTAGAGGTCCCTGTAACCCCTAACTAGAGGTCAATGTAACCCCTAACTAGAGGTCAATGTAACCCCTAACTAGAGGTCAATGTAACCCCTAACTAGAGGTCCCTGTAACCCCTAAATAGAGGTCAATGTAACCCCTAGAGGTCCCTGTAACCCCTAACTAGAGGTCCCTGTAACCCCTAACTAGAGGTCCCTGTAACCCCTAACTAGAGGTCCCTATAACCCCTAACTAGAGGTCAATGTAACCCCTAACTAGAGGTCCCTGTAACCCCTAACTAGAGGTCAATGTAACCCCTAACTAGAGGTCCCTGTAACCCCTAACAATAGGTCCCTGTAACCCCTAACTAGAGGTCAATGTAACCCCTAACTAGAGGTCCCTGTAACCCCTAACTAGAGGTCCCTGTAACCCCTAACTAGAGGTCCCTGTAACCCCTAACTAGAGGTCAATGTAACCCCTAACTAGAGGTCCCTGTAACCCCTAACTAGAGGTCAATGTAACCCCTAACTAGAGGTCAATGTAACCGCTAACTAGAGGTCAATGTAACCCCTAACTAGAGGTCCCTGTAACCCCTAACTAGAGGTCCCTGTAACCCCTAACTAGAGGTCCCTGTAACCCCTAACTAGAGGTCAATGTAACCCCTAACTAGAGGTCCCTGTAACCCCTAACTAGAGGTCAATGTAACCCCTAATTAGAGGTCCCTGTAACCCCTAACTAGAGGTCAATGTAACCCCTAACTAGAGGTCAATGTAACCCCTAACTAGAGGTCCCTGTAACCCTAACTAGAGGTCCCTGTAACCCCTAACTAGAGGTCCCTGTAACCCCTAACTAGAGGTCCCTGTAACCCCTAACTAGAGGTCCCTGTAACCCCTAACTAGAGGTCCCTGTAACCCCTAACTAGAGGTCCCTGTAACCCCTAACTAGAGGTCCCTGTAACCCCTAACTAGAGGTCCCTGTAACCCCTAACTAGAGGTCAATGTAACCCCTAACTAGAGGTCCCTGTAACCCCTAACTAGAGGTCAATGTAACCCCTAACTAGAGGTCCCTATAACCCCTAACTAGAGGTCCCTGTAACTCCTAACTAGAGGTCCCTGTAACCCCTAACTAGAGGTCAATGTAACCCCTAACTAGAGGTCAATGTAACCCCTAACTAGAGGTCCCTGTAACCCCTAACTAGAGGTCCCTGTAACCCCTAACTAGAGGTCCCTATAACCCCTAACTAGAGGTCCCTGTAACCCCTAACTAGAGGTCCCTGTAACCCTAACTAGAGGTCCCTGTAACCCCTAACTAGAGGTCCCTATAACCCCTAACTAGAGGTCAATGTAACCCCTAACTAGAGGTCCCTGTAACCCCTAACTAGAGGTCAATGTAACCCCTAACTAGAGGTCAATGTAACCCCTAACTAGAGGTCAATGTAACCCCTAACTAGAGGTCCCTGTAACCCCTAACTAGAGGTCAATGTAACCCCTAACTAGAGGTCCCTGTAACCCCTAACTAGAGGTCAATGTAACCCCTAACTAGAGGTCCCTGTAACCCCTAACTAGAGGTCAATGTAACCCCTAACTAGAGATCAATGTAACCCCTAACTAGAGGTCCCTGTAACCCCTAACTAGAGGTCAATGTAACCCCTAACTAGAGGTCCCTGTAACCCCTAACTAGAGGTCCCTGTAACCCCTAACTAGAGGTCCCTGTAACCCCTAATTAGAGGTCCCTGTAACCCCTAATTAGAGGTCAATGTAACCCCTAACTAGAGGTCCCTGTAACCCCTAACTAGAGGTCCCTGTAACCCCTAACTAGAGGTCAATGTAACCCCTAACTAGAGGTCCCTGTAACCCCTAACTAGAGGTCCCTGTAACCCCTAACTAGAGGTCAATGTAACCCCTAACTAGAGGTCAATGTAACCCCTAACTAGAGGTCAATGTAACCCCTAACTAGAGGTCCCTGTAACCCCTAACTAGAGGTCAATGTAACCCCTAGAGGTCCCTGTAACCCCTAACTAGAGGTCCCTGTAACCCCTAACTAGAGGTCCCTGTAACCCCTAACTAGAGGTCCCTATAACCCCTAACTAGAGGTCAATGTAACCCCTAACTAGAGGTCCCTGTAACCCCTAACTAGAGGTCAATGTAACCCCTAACTAGAGGTCCCTGTAACCCCTAACTAGAGGTCCCTGTAACCCCTAACTAGAGGTCAATGTAACCCCTAACTAGAGGTCCCTGTAACCCCTAACTAGAGGTCCCTGTAACCCCTAACTAGAGGTCCCTGTAACCCCTAACTAGAGTTCAATGTAACCCCTAACTAGAGGTCCCTGTAACCCCTAACTAGAGGTCAATGTAACCCCTAACTAGAGGTCAATGTAACCGCTAACTAGAGGTCAATGTAACCCCTAACTAGAGGTCCCTGTAACCCCTAACTAGAGGTCCCTGTAACCCCTAACTAGAGGTCCCTGTAACCCCTAACTAGAGGTCAATGTAACCCCTAACTAGAGGTCCCTGTAACCCCTAACTAGAGGTCAATGTAACCCCTAACTAGAGGTCAATGTAACCCCTAACTAGAGGTCCCTGTAACCCTAACTAGAGGTCCCGATAACCCCTAACTAGAGGTCCCTGTAACCCCTAACTAGAGGTCCCTGTAACCCCTAACTAGAGGTCCCTGTAACCCCTAACTAGAGGTCAATGTAACCCCTAACTAGATGTCCCTGTAACCCCTAACTAGAGGTCAATGTAACCCCTAACTAGAGGTCCCTGTAACCCCTAACTAGAGGTCCCTGTAACCCCTAACTAGAGGTCAATGTAACCCCTAACTAGAGGTCCCTGTAACCCCTAACTAGAGGTCAATGTAACCCCTAACTAGAGGTCCCTGTAACCCCTAACTAGAGGTCCCTGTAACCCCTAACTAGAGGTCAATGTAACCCCTAAACCCCTAACTAGAGGTCCCTGTAACCCCTAACTAGAGGTCCCTGTAACCCCTAACTAGAGGTCAATGTAACCCCTAACTAGAGGTCAATGTAACCCCTAACTAGAGGTCAATGTAACCCCTAACTAGAGGTCAATGTGTAACCCCTAACTAGAGGTCCCTGTAACCCCTAACTAGAGGTCAATGTAACCCCTAACTAGAGGTCAATGTAACCCCTAACTAGAGGTCCCGTAATGTAACCCTAACTAGAGGTCCCTGTAACCCCTAACTAGAGGTCCCTGTAACCCCTAACTAGAGGTCCCTGTAACCCCTAACTAGAGGTCCCTGTCCCTGTAACCCCTAACTAGAGGTCCCTGTAACCCCTAACTAGAGGTCAATGTAACCCCTAACTAGAGGTCCCTGTAACCCCTAACTAGAGGTCCCTGTAACCCCTAACTAGAGGTCCCTGTAACCCCTAACTAGAGGTCCCTGTAACCCCTAACTAGAGGTCAATGTAACCCCTAACTAGAGGTCAATGTAACCCCTAACTAGAGGTCCCTGTAACCCCTAACTAGAGGTCAATGTAACCCCTAACTAGAGGTCCCTGTAACCCCTAACTAGAGGTCCCTGTAACCCCTAACTAGAGGTCCCTGTAACCCCTAACTAGAGGTCAATGTAACCCCTAACTAGAGGTCAATGTAACCCCTAACTAGAGGTCCCTGTAACCCCTAACTAGAGGTCAATGTAACCCCTAGAGGTCCCTGTAACCCCTAACTAGAGGTCCCTGTAACCCCTAACTAGAGGTCCCTGTAACCCCTAACTAGAGGTCCCTATAACCCCTAACTAGAGGTCAATGTAACCCCTAACTAGAGGTCCCTGTAACCCCTAACTAGAGGTCAATGTAACCCCTAACTAGAGGTCCCTGTAACCCCTAACTAGAGGTCCCTGTAACCCCTAACTAGAGGTCCCTGTAACCCCTAACTAGAGGTCCCTGTAACCCCTAACTAGAGGTCCCTGTAACCCCTAACTAGAGGTCCCTGTAACCCCTAACTAGAGGTCAATGTAACCCCTAACTAGAGGTCCCTGTAACCCCTAACTAGAGGTCAATGTAACCCCTAACTAGAGGTCAATGTAACCCCTAACTAGAGGTCAATGTAACCCCTAACTAGAGGTCCCTGTAACCCCTAACTAGAGGTCCCTGTAACCCCTAACTAGAGGTCCCTGTAACCCCTAACTAGAGGTCAATGTAACCCCTAACTAGAGGTCCCTGTAACCCCTAACTAGAGGTTGTAACCCCTAACTAGAGGTCAATGTAACCCCTAACTAGAGGTCCCTGTAACCCTAACTAGAGGTCCCTGATAACCCCTAACTAGAGGTCCCTGTAACCCCTAACTAGAGGTCCCTGTAACCCCTAACTAGAGGTCCCTGTAACCCCTAACTAGAGGTCCCTGTAACCCCTAACTAGAGGTCCCTGTAACCCCTAACTAGAGGTCAATGTAACCCCTAACTAGAGGTCCCTGTAACCCCTAACTAGAGGTCCCTGTAACCCCTAACTAGAGGTCAATGTAACCCCTAACTAGAGGTCCCTGTAACCCCTAACTAGAGGTCAATGTAACCCCTAACTAGAGGTCCCTGTAACCCCTAACTAGAGGTCCCTGTAACCCCTAACTAGAGGTCAATGTAACCCCTAACTAGAGGTCCCTGTAACCCCTAACTAGAGGTCCCTGTAACCCCTAACTAGAGGTCAATGTAACCCCTAACTAGAGGTCAATGTAACCCCTAACTAGAGGTCAATGTAACCCCTAACTAGAGGTCCCTGTAACCCCTAACTAGAGGTCAATGTAACCCCTAACTAGAGGTCCCTGTAACCCCTAACTAGAGGTCCCTGTAACCCCTAACTAGAGGTCCCTGTAACCCCTAACTAGAGGTCCCTAAACTAGAGGTCAATGTAACCCCTAACTAGAGGTCCCTGTAACCCCTAACTAGAGGTCAATGTAACCCCTAACTAGAGGTCCCTGTAACCCCTAACTAGAGGTCCCTGTAACCCCTAACTAGAGGTCAATGTAACCCCTAACTAGAGGTCCCTGTAACCCCTAACTAGAGGTCCCTGTAACCCCTAACTAGAGGTCCCTGTAACCCCTAACTAGAGGTCAATGTAACCCCTAACTAGACCCTGTAACCCCTAACTAGAGGTCAATGTAACCCCTAACTAGAGGTCAATGTAACCCTAACTAGAGGTCAATGTAACCCCTAACTAGAGGTCCCTGTAACCCCTAACTAGAGGTCCCTGTAACCCCTAACTAGAGGTCCCTGTAACCCCTAACTAGAGGTCCCCCTAACTAGAGGTCCCTGTAACCCCTAACTAGAGGTCAATGTAACCCCTAACTAGAGGTCAATGTAACCCCTAACTAGAGGTCCCTGTAACCCCTAACTAGAGGTCCCCCCCTAACTAGAGGTCCCTGTAACCCCTAACTAGAGGTCCCTGTAACCCCTAACTAGAGGTCCCTGTAACCCCTAACTAGAGGTCAATGTAACCCCTAACTAGAGGTCCCTGTAACCCCTAACTAGAGGTCCCTGTAACCCCTAACTAGAGGTCCCTGTAACCCCTAACTAGAGGTCCCTGTAACCCCTAACTAGAGGTCCCTGTAACCCCTAACTAGAGGTCCCTGTAACCCCTAACTAGAGGTCAATGTAACCCCTAACTAGAGGTCCCTGTAACCCCTAACTAGAGGTCAATGTAACCCCTAACTAGAGGTCAATGTAACCCCTAACTAGAGGTCCCTGTAACCCCCAACTAGAGGTCCCTGTAACCCCTAACTAGGTCCCTGTAACCCCTAACTAGAGGTCAATGTAACCCCTAACTAGAGGTCCCTGTAACCCCTAACTAGAGGTCCCTGTAACCCCTAACTAGAGGTCAATGTAACCCCTAGAGGTCCCTAACCCCTAACTAGAGGTCCCTGTAACCCCTAACTAGAGGTCCCTGTAACCCCTAACTAGAGGTCCCTGTAACCCCTAACTAGAGGTCCCTGTAACCCCTAACTAGAGGTCCCTGTAACCCCTAACTAGAGGTCCCTGTAACCCCTAACTAGAGGTCCCTGTAACCCCTAACTAGAGGTCCCTGTAACCCCTAACTAGAGGTCAATGTAACCCCTAACTAGAGGTCCCTGTAACCCCTAACTAGAGGTCCCTGTAACCCCTAACTAGGTCCCTGTAACCCCTAACTAGAGGTCAATGTAACCCCTAACTAGAGGTCCCTGTAACCCCTAACTAGAGGTCCCTGTAACCCCTAACTAGAGGTCAATGTAACCCCTAACTAGAGGTCCCTGTAACCCCTAACTAGAGGTCCCTGTAACCCCTAACTAGAGGTCAATGTAACCCCTAACTAGAGGTCCCTGTAACCCCTAACTAGAGGTCCCTGTAACCCCTAACTAGAGGTCAATGTAACCCCTAACTAGAGGTCCCTGTAACCCCTAACTAGAGGTCCCTGTAACCCCTAACTAGAGGTCAATGTAACCCCTAACTAGAGGTCCCTGTAACCCCTAACTAGAGGTCAATGTAACCCCTAACTAGAGGTCCCTGTAACCCCTAACTAGAGGTCAATGTAACCCCTAACTAGAGGTCCCTGTAACCCCTAACTAGAGGTCCCTGTAACCCCTAACTAGAGGTCCCTGTAACCCCTAACTAGAGGTCCCTGTAACCCCTAACTAGAGGTCAATGTAACCCCTAACTAGAGGTCAATGTCCCCTAACTAGAGGTCCCTGTAACCCCTAACTAGAGGTCCCTGTAACCCCTAACTAGAGGTCCCTATAACCCCTAACTAGAGGTCCCTATAACCCCTAACTAGAGGTCCCTGTAACCCCTAACTAGAGGTCAATGTAACCCCTAACTAGAGGTCCCTGTAACCCCTAACTAGAGGTCCCTGTAACCCTAACTAAGGTCCCTGTAACCCCTAACTAGAGGTCCCTGTAACCCCTAACTAGAGGTCAATGTAACCCCTAACTAGAGGTCCCTGTAACCCCTAACTAGAGGTCAATGTAACCCCTAACTAGAGGTCAATGTAACCCCTAACTAGAGGTCAATGTAACCCCTAACTAGAGGTCCCTGTAACCCCTAACTAGAGGTCCCTGTAACCCCTAACTAGAGGTCCCTGTAACCCCTAACTAGAGGTCCCTGTAACCCCTAACTAGAGGTCCCTGTAACCCCTAATTAGAGGTCAATGTAACCCCTAACTAGAGGTCCCTGTAACCCCTAACTAGAGGTCCCTGTAACCCCTAACTAGAGGTCAATGTAACCCCTAACTAGAGGTCCCTGTAACCCCTAACTAGAGGTCCCTGTAACCCCTAACTAGAGGTCAATGTAACCCCTAACTAGAGGTCAATGTAACCCCTAACTAGAGGTCCCTGTAACCCCTAACTAGAGGTCAATGTAACCCCTAACTAGAGGTCAATGTAACCCTAACTAGAGGTCAATGTAACCCCTAACTAGAGGTCCCTGTAACCCCTAACTAGAGGTCCCTGTAACCCCTAACTAGAGGTCAATGTAACCCTAACTAGTCCCTGTAACCCCTAACTAGAGGTCAATGTAACCCCTAACTAGAGGTCAGGTAACCCCTAACTGTAACCCCTAACTAGAGGTCCCTGTAACCCCTAACTAGAGGTCCCTGTAACCCCTAACTAGAGGTCCCTGTAACCCCTAACTAGAGGTCCCTGTAACCCCTAAATAGAGGTCCCTGTAACCCCTAACTAGAGGTCAATGTAACCCCTAACTAGAGGTCCCTGTAACCCCTAACTAGAGGTCCCTGTAACCCCTAACTAGAGGTCAATGTAACCCCTAACTAGAGGTCCCTGTAACCCCTAACTAGAGGTCAATGGCAGTAATAATGTAACCCCTAACTAGAGGTCCCTGTAACCCCTAACTAGAGGTCCCTGTAACCCCTAACTAGAGGTCAATGTAACCCCTAACTAGAGGTCCCTGTAACCCCTAACTAGAGGTCAATGTAACCCCTAACTAGAGGTCCCTGTAACCCCTAACTAGAGGTCCCTGTAACCCCTAACTAGAGGTCCCTGTAACCCCTAACTAGAGGTCAATGTAACCCCTAACTAGAGGTCCCTGTAACCCCTAACTAGAGGTCAATGGCAGTAATAATGTAACCCCTAACTAGAGGTCCCTGTAACCCCTAACTAGAGGTCCCTGTAACCCCTAACTAGAGGTCAATGTAACCCCTAACTAGAGGTCAATGTAACCCCTAACTAGAGGTCCCTGTAACCCCTAACTAGAGGTCCCTGTAACCCCTAACTAGAGGTCAATGTAACCCCTAACTAGAGGTCAATGTAACCCCTAACTAGAGGTCAATGTAACCCCTAACTAGAGGTCCTGTAACCCCTAACTAGAGGTCCCTGTAACCCCTAACTAGAGGTCAATGTAACCCTGTAACCCCTAACTAGAGGTCCCTGTAACCCCTAACTAGAGGTCAATGTAACCCCTAACTAGAGGTCCCTGTAACCCCTAACTAGAGGTCAATGTAACCCCTAACTAGAGGTCAATGTAACCCCTAACTAGAGGTCAATGTAACCCCTAACTAGAGGTCAATGTAACCCCTAACTAGAGGTCCCTGTAACCCCTAACTAGAGGTCCCTGTAACCCCTAACTAGAGGTCCCTGTAACCCCTAACTAGAGGTCCCTGTAACCCCTAACTAGAGGTCCCTGTAACCCCTAACTAGAGGTCCCTGTAACCCCTAACTAGAGGTCCCTGTAACCCCTAACTAGAGGTCCCTGTAACCCCTAACTAGAGGTCCCTGTAACCCCTAACTAGAGGTCCCTGTAACCCCTAATTAGAGGTCCCTGTAACCCCTAATTAGAGGTCAATGTAACCCCTAACTAGAGGTCCCTGTAACCCCTAACTAGAGGTCAATGTAACCCCTAACTAGAGGTCAATGTAACCCCTAACTAGAGGTCCCTGTAACCCCCAACTAGAGGTCCCTGTAACCCCTAACTAGAGGTCAATGTAACCCCTAACTAGAGGTCAATGTAACCCCTAACTAGAGGTCCCTGTAACCCCTAACTAGAGGTCCCTGTAACCCCTAACTAGAGGTCAATGTAACCCCTAGAGGTCCCTGTAACCCCTAACTAGAGGTCCCTGTAACCCCTAACTAGAGGTCCCTGTAACCCCTAACTAGAGGTCCCTATAACCCCTAACTAGAGGTCAATGTAACCCCTAACTAGAGGTCCCTGTAACCCCTAACTAGAGGTCAATGTAACCCCTAACTAGAGGTCCCTGTAACCCCTAACTAGAGGTCCCTGTAACCCCTAACTAGAGGTCAATGTAACCCCTAACTAGAGGTCCCTGTAACCCCTAACTAGAGGTCCCTGTAACCCCTAACTAGAGGTCCCTGTAACCCCTAACTAGAGGTCAATGTAACCCCTAACTAGAGGTCCCTGTAACCCCTAACTAGAGGTCCCTGTAACCCCTAACTAGAGGTCAATGTAACCCCTAACTAGAGGTCCCTGTAACCCCTAACTAGAGGTCCCTGTAACCCCTAACTAGAGGTCAATGTAACCCCTAACTAGAGGTCCCTGTAACCCCTAACTAGAGGTCCCTGTAACCCCTAACTAGAGGTCAATGTAACCCCTAACTAGAGGTCCCTGTAACCCCTAACTAGAGGTCCCTGTAACCCCTAACTAGAGGTCAATGTAACCCCTAACTAGAGGTCCCTGTAACCCCTAACTAGAGGTCAATGTAACCCCTAACTAGAGCTCCCTGTAACCCCTAACTAGAGGTCAATGTAACCCCTAACTAGAGGTCCCTGTAACCCCTAACTAGAGGTCAATGTAACCCCTAACTAGAGGTCCCTATAACCCCTAACTAGAGGTCCCTGTAACCCCTAACTAGAGGTCAATGTAACCCCTAACTAGAGGTCAATGTAACCCCTAACTAGAGGTCCCTGTAACCCCTAACTAGAGGTCCCTGTAACCCCTAACTAGAGGTCCCTATAACCCCTAACTAGAGGTCCCTATAACCCCTAACTAGAGGTCCCTGTAACCCCTAACTAGAGGTCAATGTAACCCCTAACTAGAGGTCCCTGTAACCCCTAACTAGAGGTCCCTGTAACCCTAACTAGAGGTCCCTGTAACCCCTAACTAGAGGTCCCTATAACCCCTAACTAGAGGTCAATGTAACCCCTAACTAGAGGTCCCTGTATCCCCTAACTAGAGGTCAATGTAACCCCTAACTAGAGGTCAATGTAACCCCTAACTAGAGGTCAATGTAACCCCTAACTAGAGGTCCCTGTAACCCCTAACTAGAGGTCCCTGTAACCCCTAACTAGAGGTCCCTGTAACCCCTAACTAGAGGTCCCTGTAACCCCTAATTAGAGGTCCCTGTAACCCCTAATTAGAGGTCAATGTAACCCCTAACTAGAGGTCCCTGTAACCCCTAACTAGAGGTCCCTGTAACCCCTAACTAGAGGTCAATGCAACCCCTAACTAGAGGTCCCTGTAACCCCTAACTAGAGGTCCCTGTAACCCCTAACTAGAGGTCAATGTAACCCCTAACTAGAGGTCAATGTAACCCCTAACTAGAGGTCCCTGTAACCCCTAACTAGAGGTCAATGTAACCCCTAACTAGAGGTCAATGTAACCCTAACTAGAGGTCAATGTAACCCCTAACTAGAGGTCCCTGTAACCCCTAACTAGAGGTCCCTGTAACCCCTAACTAGAGGTCAATGTAACCCTAACTAGAGGTCCCTGTAACCCCTAACTAGAGGTCAATGTAACCCCTAACTAGAGGTCAATGTAACCCCTAACTAGAGGTCCCTGTAACCCCTAACTAGAGGTCCCTGTAACCCCTAACTAGAGGTCCCTGTAACCCCTAACTAGAGGTCCCTGTAACCCCTAACTAGAGGTCCCTGTAACCCCTAACTAGAGGTCAATGTAACCCCTAACTAGAGGTCCCTGTAACCCCTAACTAGAGGTCCCTGTAACCCCTAACTAGAGGTCAATGTAACCCCTAACTAGAGGTCCCTGTAACCCCTAACTAGAGGTCAATGGCAGTAATAATGTAACCCCTAACTAGAGGTCCCTGTAACCCCTAACTAGAGGTTCCTGTAACCCCTAACTAGAGGTCAATGTAACCCCTAACTAGAGGTCCCTGTAACCCCTAACTAGAGGTCAATGTAACCCCTAACTAGAGGTCCCTGTAACCCCTAACTAGAGGTCCCTGTAACCCCTAACTAGAGGTCCCTGTAACCCCTAACTAGAGGTCAATGTAACCCCTAACTAGAGGTCCCTGTAACCCCTAACTAGAGGTCAATGGCAGTAATAATGTAACCCCTAACTAGAGGTCCCTGTAACCCCTAACTAGAGGTCCCTGTAACCCCTAACTAGAGGTCAATGTAACCCCTAACTAGAGGTCAATGTAACCCCTAACTAGAGGTCGCTGTAACCCCTAACTAGAGGTCCCTGTAACCCCTAACTAGAGGTCAATGTAACCCCTAACTAGAGGTCAATGTAACCCCTAACTAGAGGTCAATGTAACCCCTAACTAGAGGTCAATGTAACCCCTAACTAGAGGTCGCTGTAACCCCTAACTAGAGGTCCCTGTAACCCCTAACTAGAGGTCAATGTAACCCCTAACTAGAGGTCCCTGTAACCCCTAACTAGAGGTCCCTGTAACCCCTAACTAGAGGTCAATGTAACCCCTAACTAGAGGTCCCTGTAACCCCTAACTAGAGGTCAATGTAACCCCTAACTAGAGGTCAATGCAACCCCTAACTAGAGGTCAATGTAACCCCTAACTAGAGGTCAATGTAACCCCTAACTAGAGGTCAATGTAACCCCTAACTAGAGGTCCCTGTAACCCCTAACTAGAGGTCCCTGTAACCCCTAACTAGAGGTCCCTGTAACCCCTAACTAGAGGTCAATGTAACCCCTAACTAGAGGTCCCTGTAACCCCTAACTAGAGGTCAATGGCAGTAATAATGTAACCCCTAACTAGAGGTCCCTGTAACCCCTAACTAGAGGTCCCTGTAACCCCTAACTAGAGGTCAATGTAACCCCTAACTAGAGGTCAATGTAACCCCTAACTAGAGGTCGCTGTAACCCCTAACTAGAGGTCCCTGTAACCCCTAACTAGAGGTCCCTGTAACCCCTAACTAGAGGTCCCTGTAACCCCTAACTAGAGGTCAATGGCAGTAATAATGTAACACCTCATTATAAATCAGCTTTACCTCTGCTGCAGCTGCTGTCATGCATCTCAATGAGACAAATAATAATAACAGAACCTGTGTAACATTACAGTTTTGGTTGCCATGGGAGTGAGAAGAGGAAGTTGAGGACCAATGTGTTGTTCTCATTGGACAGTTTAGACCTAACCCCCTTCCTGTCCAGACCCTCAGCCAATCACACCAGCTACTCTCTCTACGCAGTGGTGGTGAGTTTCTGCACACACACACACACACACACACACACACACACACACACACACACACACACACACACACACACACACACACACACACACACACACACACACACACACACACACACACACACACACACACACACACACACACACACACACCACTGAGGGGAGGACAGCTCATTAGAATGGCTGTAATGGAGCAGATTGAACGGCTTCAAACTCATGGAAACGTGTATTTGATACCATTCCACCATTTTCACTCCAGCCATTACCACGAGCCTGTCCTCCCCAATCACGGAGCCACCAGCCTCCTGTGATACACTCACCCATACAGAAAGACACACATGCACCTACACTCACCCATACAGAAAGACACACATGCACCTACACCCACCCATACAGAAAGACACACATGCACCTACACATGCACCTACACCCACCCATACAGAAAGACACACATGCACCTACACCCACCCATACAGAAAGACACACATGCACCTACACTCACCCATACAGAAAGACACACATGCACCTACACCCACCCATACAGAAAGACACACATGCACCTACACTCACCCATACAGAAAGACACACATGCACCTACACTCACCCATACAGAAAGACACGCATGCACCTACACCCACCCATACAGAAAGACACGCATGCACCTACACCCACCCATACAGAAAGACACGCATGCACCTACACCCACCCATACAGAAAGACACGCATGCACCTACACATGCACCTACACCCACCCATGTGAACACATTTACATGATGCTCCTGTCTGGAAAAACACACAGCCAAACATGAACACATGACTCCGTCGGTGTGTCTCTCCCCCGTCCAGAACCACACAGGAGACCTGGACATGGGTCACTACACGGCCCTGTGCCACAGTTCCCTGTCCAGCAGCTGGCACCACTTCGACGATACGGCCGTGAGTGAGGTAGTGGACTTCTTGGTGCAGTCTCCTAACGCCTACATCCTGCTGTACAGCCGTCAACCCTTCCACAGGCCCAACATACCCCGGATCTGACCCACCACAGACCCACCACACCCCGGATCTGACCCAACACAGACCCACCACACCCCGGATCTGACCCAACACAGACCCACCACACCCCGGATCTGACCCAACACAGACCCACCACACCCCGGATCTGACCCGCCACAGACCCAACATACCCCAGATCTGACCAACACAGACCCAACATACCCCAGATCTGACCCACCACAGACCCAACATACCCCAGATCTGACCCACCACAGACCCAACATACCCCAGATCTGACCCACCACAGACCCAACATACCCCAGATCTGACCCACCACAGACCCAACATACCCCAGATCTGACCAACACAGACCCAACATACCCCGGATCTGACCAACACAGACCCAACATACCCCAGATCTGACCCACCACAGACCCAACATACCCCAGATCTGACCCACCACAGACCCAACATACCCCAGATCTGACAAAACATACCCCAGATCTGACCCACCACAGACCCACCACAGGCCCAACATACCCCAGATCTGACCCACCACAGGCCCAACATACCCCAGATCTGACCCACCACAGACCCACCACAGACCCAACATAGACCCAACATACCCCAGATCTGACCCACCACAGACCCAACATACCCCAGATCTGACCCACCACAGACCCAACTTACCACGGCTCTAGGTCCAGCATATCCTCTAACTGGGACCCACCACAGACCCAACTTACCCATCCTGCCCTATATCTGACACATCACAGGCGAAAAACATACCGTGGCTCTGATCAAGACCCAGACTGGTAGAGGCCGCAGCTAGCCCACAAAATGCCAACCAGCCCCTAGTCTAGCCCAGACCCTGTTCATGTTTGCAGATCTGAGGGAATTGGATAGGTGATGGCTCCATTTTACTGTCCAACGAGCTTAGTGAAGCTTCCTCCCACCCAATTAGGTGGGCTTGGCATGAAGGGCTTGGGGTGAAGGGCTTGGGGTGAAGGGCTTGGGGTGAAGGGCTTGGGGCTGGGTCCAGAACCTGACGACAGACCAACCTACAGAAGGAGCTGGGTGAACTATCAAAAAACCCCTCTGGAGTATACTGGACACAGAGACAAATTGGGTTCTGGGTGTTTTTTTTGTAATTCTTCAATAAAACATGAATGAACGCAAGGCAACATTGAATGAAATGTGAATGAAACAGGTTACCATGGATACCTAGAGACACCAAATGGAACTGTTCAGACGATGTAACGTTCACAGAACGTCCTGATAGAAATGTATCACGTAGAACAGAAGTGATCATCTTTCAGAGAGGTTAAGGAATCATGCCAGATCTATTCATTCTATTTCTACATGCAACAGTCACAGAGCGTTTCCCATCCCTGAATCCACCCCAGGTAAACTACTACTAGGAAGATAGTACCGTGATCCTCTGTAGGTCAGTTGATAAAGAGCATGGTGCCTGCAACGGCCAGGACAGTGGGTTCAAATCCTGGAATGACCCATACTTAAAAATGTGTATGCACGCATGACTGTTAGTCACTTAGGATGAAAGTGTCTGCTTAATGGCAAACGTATATTACTGGGATCCAGACGGCACCAATATAATAGATGTAGTGCCATCTAGTGGCAGAGAGGTATAATGACATGCAACACCAGGTTGTCTGCATTATTTGGAAGATTTTAATAAATAGCTACATTTTTATGTGTTTGAGGTTAATACAAGTGTTATTAGAAACTTCATAGAAATGAAGGAAAATGAGAAATTCAATCAACATACAACACAAGAAAATAACAAATACATTAGAATGATTTCATGTCAGGAAATGCTTTTCAGAGAGACGTTTTAAGTGATTTCTATTTTTGTCATTTTTAAGATGTCTATTAATCTCCCCTTAAAGGGCTACTGGGCCAGTATTCATTAAGTGTCTCAGAGAGCTGATCTAAGATCAGTTTTTCCTTTTGGATAATAATGAATAGGATTATATGGAGAGGGGTGACCTGATCCAGGATCAGTACTCCTACTACAAGACAGGCCTGAAGTGTGATTTGTGCTTCCTCCAGACAATCTGTGAGGACGTTGATGTTGCTCCTAACCGCTGCCCTAGGTTCAGATCTATCTACGTTTCCTTTATGGAAACAGTTAGGATTTGGGATAAAGTTATCTGATCCTAGATCTGTGGTAAGAAGAAACTCCTACCTACCTTGAGTGATCTATCTTTAGAATGTATCCCAAATGGCACCCTAGGGTTCCAATAGACACCCAAAGGGTTCCGTTCAAAAGTAGTGCACTATGTAGGGAATAGGGTGCCAAGGTCCTGGTCAAAAGTAGTGCACTATGTAGGGAATAGGGTGCCAAGGTCCTGGTCAAAAGTAGTGCACTATGTAGGGAATAGGGTGCCATTTGGGTTTTAACCTTAGAAATCATTTGGCTCCAATGTTCACGTGATGTTGTAACATAATCTTGGGACTGTTGTGATGTTGTAACATAATCTTGGGACTGTTGTGATGTAACATAATCTTGGGACTGTTGTGATGTAACATAATCTTGGGACTGTTGTGATGTAACATAATCTTGGGACTGTTGTGATGTAACATAATCTTGGGACTGTTGTGATGTTGTAACATAATCTTGGGACTGTTGTGATGTAACATAATCTTGGGACTGTTGTGATGTTGTAACATAATCTTGGGACTGTTGTGACGTTGTAACATAATCTTGGGACTGTTGTGATCGTTGTAACATAATCTTGGGACTGTTGTGATGTTGTAACATAATCTTGGGACTGTTGTGATGTTGTAACATAATCTTGGGACCAGCCAGCCCAACACATTGAGAAAAACAGTCTAACTCAGCTCGAGACATGTTGTTAAATGTCAGAAACATAGGCGTTCATACATCCCCACTCGTCAATAAGTGGTTATTCCAGGACCAAGTTGAAAAAAGGACAACAGAAGATCAACAAATCACAAATAATCAGCTGCCGTTGTCAAGACAACCAGATTGTGTATCTTTTTTCATTTTTAAAAACCTTTATTTAACTGATACGGCTTAACCTATACATGTATTGATTATAGATCTCCTTAACATTGGTATTGAAGGTAAAGTCATGTATTGATTATAGATCTCCTTAACATTGGTATTGAAGGTAAAGTCATGTATTGATTATAGATCTCCTTAACATTGGTATTGAAGGTAAAGTCATGTATTGATTATAGATCTCAACATTGGTATTGAAGGTAAAGTCATGTATTTGAGATGAAAACACATTTTTTAATAGCAAGGGAGTGCAGTAGACTAGTGTACGCTGAAGAGGTTATTTTCCAGGGTAGTAAAATTACAGATTACATTATTGATTAGGCCTAATGATTTATGTCTCAGTATCAGGCTCAACCATTTTCAATCGGTCACAAAAGGCTACTTGTGCACCCCATTCCCTTAATAGTGCACTACCCTAAGGGCCTTGGTCAAAAGTAGGGCACTATATAGGGGATAGGGTGCTATTTTGGGATACACACTAAGTATGTAGTTTAGAATAATCATTTATCAAATAATTAAGTCATCAATCATGCCAGCTGCTTCTCTCAAAAAGGAGAAAATAAAAGGATCATTGGTGAGTTTAAATAGAAGAGGAGAATCCCCCTCGGCACCATGTTCATGTACAATGTGTTTAGTGTTTCATGTGTAACATCAGGAGAAAGCTGTTAATATTACTGTATGTACAGATAAGTCACTCTACCTAACTAAACGTCCATATGCAATGCATTCGGAAAGTACTCAGACCCCTTTCCTTATTCCACACTGTCACAGTACAGCCTTATTCTAAAATGGATTGAAATTAAAACAGCAATCTACACACAATACTGTTAAGGGATTTTTTATCAATGACTAAATTATGTATACATTACAATCAGAACTATGACTAACCAGAATACTATTATGTTACTGTATGAATCTTATTATAATATACTGAATATAATGTGTGTAATTAGAACAAAGACTTGTCTGTTCCTTGGTAGAAACGAATGAACTTATCGTCAGACTGGCTAGAATGCTCATCTACACAGGGAGAGGAGAGACCTTGGGCTGGTAGTAGATTATCTAACCGGTGGTGGACGATGTGGGAAGGCTTGTGAACTATACTGCCGTTGTATCGGAGTGGAGGAAGGACAGTTTAAAACCTATGACGTCATGTTTTAGTTTATAACCTGTTGTAAAATTGTACCATGATCAGTATTCTCGAGAATAAACGCTATTGATTGATTTTGAGACTGGCCTCTGTCCATTTTATGTAAATAAGTATCTTTCAAATTTGAGTGTTTAATTTGACTTGGTTAATAAACATATAGGAATCTAATTCCTTTAACAAATACGCTATTAGAACAAAGCAAAAACAGATTTTTAGACATTTTGGCAAATTTATTACAAATAAAAAAAACAGAAATACTTTATTTAGGGGACCAAGAACCCGATGGTCACTGAGCTCTAGAGATCCTGTGTGGAAATGGGAGAACCTTCCAGAAGGACAACCATCTCTGTAGCACACCACCAATCAGGCCTTTATGGTAGGGTGGCCAGACGGAAGCCACTCCTCAGTAAAAGACACGACAGTCCTCTTGGAGTTTGCCAACAGACACCTAAAGACTCTCAGACCATGAGAAACAAGATTATCTGGTTTGATGAAACCACGATTGCGGTCTTTGGCCTGAATGCCAAGCATCACGTCTGGACGAAACCTGGCACAATCCTGGTGGTGGCAGCATCATACTGTGGGGATGTTTTTCAGCGGCAGGGACTGGGAGACTAGAGAGATCCTTAATGAAAACCTGTTCCAGAGCACTCAGGACCTCAGACTGGGGGCAAAGGTTCACCTTCCAACAGGACAACGACCCTAAGTACACAGCGAAGACAACGCAGTAGTGGCATTCGGACATGTCTCTAAATGTCCTTGAGTGGCCCAGCCAGAGCCTGGACTTGAATCTGATTGAACATCTCTGGAGAGACCTGAAAATAACTGTGCAGCAACGCTCCCCACACAACCTGACAGAACCTGAGAGGAGAAGAATGGGAGAAACTCCCCAAATACAGGTGTGCCAAGCTTGTAGCGTCATACCCAGGAAGACACGAGGCTGTAATCGCTGCCAAAGGTGCTTCAACAAAGTACTGAGTAAAGGGTCTGAATACTTATGTAAATACTTATTTATTTTGAATAAATTAGCAAACATTTATAAAAATCTGTTTTTGCTTTGTCATTATGGGTTATTGCTTTGTCATTATGGGGTATTGTGATGTCATTATGGGGTATTGTGATGTCATTATGGGGTATTGTGATGTCATTATGGGGTATTGTGATGTCATTATGGGGTATTGTGATGTCATTATGCGTTATTGTGTGTAGATTAATGAGGAGAAAAAACAATTCAATACATTGGCTGTAACGTAATAAAATGTGGAAAAAGTCAAGGGGCCTGAAAACTTTTCGAAGGCCGTGTACGTCACACTAAACGTCCCTGAACGTCAGTCTCCCTAACTAAACGTCAGTCTCCCTAACTAAACGTCAGTCTCCCTAACTAAACGTCAGTCTCCCTAACTAAACGTCAGTCTCCCTAACTAAACGTCAGTCTCCCTAACTAAACGTCAGTCTCCCTAACTAAACGTCAGTCTCCCTAACTAAACGTCAGTCTCCCTAACTAAACGTCCGTCTCCCTAACTAAACGTCCGTCTCCCTAACTAAACGTCCGTCTCCCTAACTAAACGTCCGTCTCCCTAACTAAACGTCCGTCTCCCTAACTAAACGTCAGTCTCCCTAACTAAACGTCAGTCTCCCTAACTAAACGTCTCCCTAACTAAACGTCTCCCTAACTAAACGTCAGTCTCCCTAACTAAACGCCAGTCTCCCTAACTAAACGTCAGTCTCCCTAACTAAACGCCGTCTCCCTAACTAAACGCAGTCTCCTAACTAAACGCCAGTCTCCCTAACTAAACGTCAGTCTCCCTAACTAAACGTCTCCCTAACTAAACGTCTCCCTAACTAAACGTCAGTCTCCTAACTAAACGTCAGTCTCCCTAACTAAACGTCAGTCTCCCTAACTAAACGTCAGTCTCCCTAACTAAACGTCAGTCTCCCTAACTAAACGTCAGTCTCCCTAACTAAACGTCAGTCTCCCTAACTAAACGTCAGTCTCCCTAACTAAACGTCAGTCTCCCTAACTAAACGTCAGTCTCCCTAACTAAACGTCCCTATACTCTTCACTAGAAGATTCACAGTACATGGAAGCTTAAATAAGGTCTGTGTATAAGGTCTGTGTATACGGTCTGTGTATAAGGTCTGTGTATACGGTCTGTGTATCAGGTCTGTGTATACGGTCTGTGTATCAGGTCTGTGTATACTAAGTCTGTCCACGCCACACAGACTCAACTGAAACCCAGAACTAGCAGAATGACAACGTTGCTGTGTTAAGAACAGGGTTTTAAGCTGAGGTGATTAGAACAGGGAACCCTCTCCCTGCTCTCTGGTTTAATATAAATAGACGTTGTGTTTTAACAGCTGTTGAGTCCTCTATGAGTTGTAGCATCGGAGTGCCTGCGTCTCTCCCTTTCCTGCACCCACCCAGTCACTAACCCACCATACGCTACAGTGTGTCCCTCTCTTTCCACACATCCACATTTCAACCTGTCAGTTCAGTCTACCAAAACCACCAAACCTAACCAGTTCAGTTATCCAACACCTACAAACCTTGCATGGCCATACTTGTGAACTTCTGCTTAGACCATGATTTTCCTCCTTAAAAACAAATCACTTTGACAATGTATGAATAACAAACATGTTATAATATAATCCTCCTACGTTTGTAATTGAAAAGTACATGGATGTGTGTTAAATGGATAAGAAACAACACAGAACTTCATCATATATATTTTTTTATGATGCCACTTGCCTAGTCAAGGAAGCATCATGCAAAACATATATTGGGGAAACTCCATTCAGACCATGGGTCACAAATTAAACCAATCAGTTGGAAGCAAATTTACCTCATGAACAAATGTGATTGGATGGTGGCTCTAAGTTATCTTATTTATTCGGATATAATCATCTACTTAGCTGGCCTTCCTCAGCGTGGTGGCTAATTAGCGTTGTGGCTAATTTGGCCAAGTTGGCCTGAGAGAAACAGATAGCAGCCATTCTAGACTAATGGTTTAAACCATGCTCTAAGCAAAAGTTCACAAGTATGGCCCCTGGCAGTTCAGTTCAGTTAACAAAAACATGGCCAGTTCAGTTCCTTTCTCCCACCAGCAGAGGAAGCTGAGTCAAAGCAGCTTGCATGTTAGCTAGCTTTTATGTAGCCTTTATGTAGCCTTTATGTAGCCTCATAGCTCCTGGCAGTGTTGCAGCTCTGACTCTCACAGAGAGGAGAAGAAGAAGATGTACGCTGCGGAGGACTTGACGGTGGAGGTGGAGATTTCGGAGACCTCGTGGTCGTCAAACTTGTACCAGCGCTGTTTCATGGCGTTCTTACAGTAGGCTGTGTAGTGACCCCCATCCAGACCGCCATAATGGTTCTGTTACAGAGGGGAAGGACATAGGGTTTAACATCCTGTTTACACACACACACACACACACACACACAAACACACAAACACACACACTCCTGAGTCGAGGGTTTTTATTGATGTTTACTATGTGCTACATTGTAGAATAATACTGGAGACATCAAAACTATGAAATAACACATAGAATCATGTAGCAACCCCCCCAAAAAAAGTGTTAAAACACAATATATTTTCTATTTAATATTCTTCAAAGTAGCCACCCTTTGCCTTGATAACAGCTTTGCACAGTCTTAGCATTCTCTCAACCAGCTTCATGAGGTAGTCACCTGGAATGCATTTCAATTAACAGGTGTGCCTTGTTAAAAGTTAATTTGTGGAATTTCTTTCCTTCTTAATGCGTTTGAGCCAAACAGTTGTGTTGTGGCAAGTTAGGGGTGGTATACAGAAGGTAGCTCTAATTGGTAAAATACCAAGTCCATATTATGGCAAGAACAGCTCAAATAAGCAAAGAAAAACAACAGTCCATCATTCCATCAAGACATGAATGTCAGTCTATACGGCAAATTTCAAGAACTTTGACAGTTTCTTCAAGTGCAGTCACAAAAACCCTCAAGAGCTAATGATGAAACTGGCTCTCATGAGGACCGCCACAGGAAAGGAAGACCCTTCCTTAGAGTTACCAGCCTCAGATTGCAGCCCAAATAAATGCTTCACAGAGTTCAACAGCAACTGTTCAGAAGAGTACATGAATCAAGCCTTCATGGCTTTGCCGCAAAGAAACCACTACTAAAAGGACACCAATAAGAGACTTGCTTTGGCCAAGAAACCACTAAAAGGACACCAATAAGAGACTTGCTTTGGCCAAGAAACCACTACTAAAGGACACCAATAAGAGACTTGCTTTGGCCAAGAAACCACTACTAAAAGGACACCAATAAGAGACTTGCTTTGGCCAAGAAACCACTACTAAAAGGACACCAATAAGAGACTTGCTTTGGCCAAGAAACCATTACTAAAATAACACCAATAAGAGACTTGCTTTGGCCAAGAAACCACTACTAAAGGACACCAATAAGAGACTTGCTTTGGCCAAGAAACCACTACTAAAAGGACACCAATAAGAGACTTGCTTTGGCCAAGAAACCACTACTAAAGGACACCAATAAGAGACTTGCTTTGGCCAAGAAACCACTACTAAAAGGACACCAATAAGAGACTTGCTTTGGCCAAGAAACCACTACTAAAAGGACACCAATAAGAGACTTGCTTTGGCCAAGAAACCATACTAAAAGGAAACCAATAAGAGACTTGCTTTGGACTTGCAAGAAACCACTACTAAAAGGACACCAATAAGAGACTTGCTTTGGCCAAGAAACCACTACTAAAAGGACACCAATAAGAGACAAGAAACCAACTAAAAGGACACCAATAAGAGACTTGCTTTGGCCAAGAAACCACTACTAAAAGGACACCAATAAGAGACTTGCTTTACTAAAGGACACAATAAGAGACTTGCTTTGGCCAAGAAACCACTACTAAAAGGACACCAATAAGAGACTTGCTTTGGCCAAGAAACCACTACTAAAAGGACACCAATAAGAGACTTGCTTTGGCCAAGAAACCACTACTAAAAGGACACCAATAAGAGACTTGCTTTGGCCAAGAAACCACTACTAAAGGACACCAATAAGAGACTTGCTTTGGCCAAGAAACCAGTACTAAAAGGACACCAATAAGAGATTTGCTTTGGCCAAGAAACCACTACTAAAGGACACCAATAAGAGACTTGCTTTGGCCAAGAAACACGAGCAATGGACATTAGACCTGTGGAAATCTGTCCTTTGGTCTGATGGGTAGAAATCTGAGATTTTTGGTTCCAACCGCCGTGTCTTTGTGAGACACAGAATAGGTGAACGGATGATCTCAACATGTGTGGTTCCCACCGTGAAGCATGGAGGAGATGGAGTGGGGGTACTTTGCTGGTGACACAGTGATTTATTTAGAATTCAAGGCACACTTAACCAGCATGGCTACCACGTCATTCTGCAGTGATACACCATCCCATCCGATTAGCGCTTAGTGGGACTATCTTTTGATGTTCAACAGGACAATGATCCAACACACCTCCAGGCTGTGTAAGGGCTATTTGACCAAGAAGGGGAGTGATGGTGCTGCTTCAGATGACATGGCCTCCACAATCACCTGACCTCAACCCAAATGAGATGGTTTGGGATGAGTTTGGCAGAGTGAAGGAAAAGCAGTCAACAACTGCTCAGCATATGTGGGAACTCCTTCAAGACTGTTGGAAATTCATTCCTTATGAAGCTGGTTGAGAGAATGTAAAGCGTGTGCAAAACTGTCATCAAGGCAAAGGGTGGCTACTTTGAAGAATCTCAAATGTAGTTTGATTTGTTTACCACTTTTTTTGGTTACTACATGATTCCATATGTGTTATTTCATAGTTTTGATGTCTTCACTATTATTCTGCAATGTAGAAAAAAATAAAGAAAAACCCTTGAATGAGTAGGTTTGTCCAAACTTTTGACTGGTACTGTATATACACAGACATACACAAATACATACAAAACAGATATCACAAAACATTGAGATAATAAATCTGATAACTCCTTCAGACCTGGCGAAGGACAACTCCTTCAGACCTGGCGAAGGACAACTCCTTCAGACCTGGCGAAGGACAACTCCTTCAGACCTGGCGAAGGACAACTCCTTCAGACCTGGCGAAGGACAACTCCTTCAGACCTGGCGAAGGACAACTCCTTCAGACCTGGCGAAGGACAACTCCTTCAGACCTGGCGAAGGACAACTCCTTCAGACCTGGCGAAGGACAACTCATTCAGACCTGGCGAAGGACAACTCCTTCAGACCTGGCGAAGGACAACTCCTTCAGACCTGGCGAAGGACAACTCCTTCAGACCTGGCGAAGGACAACTCCTTCAGACCTGGCGAAGGACAACTCCTTCAGACCTGGTGAAGTACATGTCCAATCCTTTCAAAGCTTGGAGTTTGGGGACTTTTTCCATTGGATCCATTGTAATAAGTCAAGCACTGATGAATTATGTGTCATTAATATACACTACATGATCAAAAGTATCAAAAGCTCTTCAAACATCTCATTACAAAATCACAGTCGTTAATATGGAGTTGGTCCCCCCTTTTGCTGCTATAACAGCCTTCACTCTTCCGGGAAGACTTTCCACTGGATGTTGGAACATTCCTGCGGGGGACTTGCTTCCATTCAACCTCGATAGCATTAGTGAGGTCGTGCACTGTTGGGAGATTAGGCCTGACTCGCAGTCGGCGTTCCAATTCATCCCAAAGGTGTTCGATGAGGTTGAGGGCAGGGCTCTGTGCAGGCCAGTCAAGTACTTCCACACAGATCTTGACAAACAATTTCTGTATGATCCTCACTTTGTGCAAACTGTTGCCACAAAGTTGGAAGCACAGTCTCTAGTCTAGAAAGTAATTGTATGCTGTAGCGTTAAAATTTTCCTTCACTGGAACTAAGGGGCCCGAACAATGAAAAACAGGCCCAGACCATTATTTCTCCTCCACCAAACTTTACAGTTGGCACCATGCATTCGGACAGGTAGGGTTCTCCTGGCATCCGCCAAACCCAGATTTGTCTGTCGGACTGCCAGATGGTGAAGCGTGAGTCATCACTCCAGAGAATGCATTTCCACTGCTCCAGAGTCCATTGGCGGCGAGCTTTACACCCCTCCAGCCGACGTTTGGCATTACCCACTGTGATCTTAGGCTTGTGTGCGGCTGCTCGGCCATGGAAACACATTTCATGAAGCTCCTGACGAACAGTTCTTGTGCCGACGTTGCCTCCAGAGGCAGTTTGGAACTTGGTAGTGAGTGTTGCAACCGAGAACAGACAATTTTTACTCGCTTCAGCACTTGGTGGTCCCGTTCTGTGAGCTTGTGACCTACCACTTCGCGGCTGAGCCGTTGTTGCTCCTAGACGTTTCCACTTCACAATAACAGCACTTACAGTTGGACCGGGACAGCTCTATTAGGGCAGTGATTTGACGAACTGACTTGTTGGAAAGGTGGCATCCTATGACGGTGCCACGTTGAAAGTCACTGACCTCTTCAGGATGGCCAGTCTACCGCCAATGTTTGTCTATGGAGATTGCGTGGCTGTGTACTCAATTTTATACACCCGTCAGAAACGAGTGTGGCTGAAATAGCACAATCCACCAATCTGAAGGGGTGTTCACGTACTTTAGTATATATGGCGCATGTAATTTACCTAAAAGGCAGTAGTTGATGGGGGGCATACATTTTGGTATTTATTTTGTTTTACCTTTATTTAACCAGGCAAGTCAGTTAAGAACAAATTCTTATTTTCAATGACGGCCTAGGAACATTGGGTTAAGTGCCTGTTCAGGGGCAGAACGACAGATTTTGTACCTTGTCAGCTCGGGGGTTTGAACTTGCAACCTTCGGTTACTAGTCCAACGCTCTAACCACTAGGCAACCTTCCGGTTACTAGTCCAACTCTCTAACCACAAGGCTACCCTGTCGCCCCATGAGTGACCACTGGGGGAATGGAACCCCCTGTCGATACAAGACCCCATGCTCTACCAACCGAGCCACACGGGACCAGAAGACGGCACAGTAAAGTGTTTGACCCACAGTGTCTCCAGGCGGGTGCTGTCACAGTACTCTGTACAGACACTCCAAACAGGTTGTATCTCTTGAGGCCGAGTCTGGGTCCGATGACATACTGACTGAGGTCCAGGTTCTCCAGAGGGAAGTCTACTGTGGTCTGCAGCTTCTGCTTCCAACGGCCCTCGTACGAGAACCTACAACAGACGGCAGTACTGGGGTTAATACACACCGTTATCTGTGTGTGTGTGTGTGTGTGTGTGTGTGTGTGTGTGTGTGTGTGTGTGTGTGTGTGTGTGTGTGTGTGTGTGTGTGTGTGTGTGTCTCGGTCATGTGTGTGGTCAGTAGGTACCGTTTAAGGTGAACCAGTATGATGGGCGGAACCTTCCAGATCTCCAGTTTCTTGACGGAGTCTCTGAGAGCTTTACAGTGTCGACAGAACACCTTGTTCTGGTCGGTCATCTTCTCCTCCTTAGAAAACAACTTCAGACAGTCCTGGAACACAGGGTAGGACATGGTTAGATTAGACAGTCCTGGAACACAGGGTAGGACATGGTTAGATTAGACAGTCCTGGAACACAGGGTAGGACATGGTTAGATTAGACAGTCCTGGAACACAGGGTAGGACATGGTTAGATTAGACAGTCCTGGAACACACAGTAGGACATGGTTAGATTAGACAGTCCTGGAACACACAGTAGGACATGGTTAGAGTAGACAGTCCTGGAACACACAGTAGGACATGGTTAGATTAGACAGTCCTGGAACACACAGTAGGACATGGTTAGATTAGACAGCTTCAGGACAGTAGGACATGGTTAGATTAGACAGTCCTGGAACACACAGTAGGACATGGTTAGAGTAGACAGTCCTGGAACACACAGTAGGACATGGTTAGATTAGACAGTCCTGGAACACACAGTAGGACATGGTTAGATTAGACAGTCCTGGAACACAGGGTAGGACATGGTTAGATTAGACAGCTTCAGGACAGTAGGACATGGTTAGATTAGACAGTCCTGGAACACAGGGTAGGACATGGTTAGATTAGACAGTCCTGGAACACACAGTAGGACATGGTTAGATTAGACAGTCCTGGAACACAGGGTAGGACATGGTTAGATTAGACAGTCCTGGAACACACAGTAGGACATGGTTAGATTAGACAGTCCTGGAACACAGGGTAGGACATGGTTAGATTGGACAGCTTCAGGACAGTAGGACATGGTTAGATTAGACAGTCCTGGAATGGTTACAGACAGTCCTGGAACACACAGTAGGACATGGTTAGATTAGACAGTCCTGGAACACACAGTAGGACATGGTTAGATTAGACAGCTTCAGGACAGTAGGACATGGTTAGATTAGACAGTCCTGGAACACACAGTAGGACATGGTTAGATTAGACAGTCCTGGAACACACAGTAGGACATGGTTAGATTAGACAGCTTCAGGACAGTAGGCCATGGTTAGATTAGACAGTCCTGGAACACACAGTAGGACATGGTTAGATTAGACAGTCCTGGAACACACAGTAGGACATGGTTAGATTAGACAGTCCTGGAACACACAGTAGGACATGGTTAGATTAGACAGCTTCAGGACAGTAGGACATGGTTAGATTAGACAGTCCTGGAACACACAGTAGGACATGGTTAGATTAGACAGTCCTGGAACACAGGGTAGGACATGGTTAGATTAGACACAGTAGGACATGGTTAGATTAGACAGTCCTGGAACACACAGTAGGACATGGTTAGATTAGACAGCTTCAGGACAGTAGGACATGGTTAGATTAGACAGTCCTGGACACACAGTAGGACATGGTTAGATTAGACAGTCCTGGAACACACAGTAGGACATGGTTAGATTAGACAGTCCAGGACAGTAGGACATGGTTAGATTAGACAGTCCTGGAACACACAGTAGGACATGGTTAGATTAGACAGCTTCAGGACAGTAGGACATGGTTAGATTAGACAGTCCAGTGGACATGGTTAGGTTACACATTCAGGACAGTAGGACATGGTTAGATTAGACAGCTTCAGGACAGTAGGACATGGTTAGATTAGAAGTTCCTGGAACACAGTAGGACATGGTTAGATTAGACAGTCCTGGAACACACAGTAGGACATGGTTAGATTAGACAGCTTCAGGACAGTAGGACATGGTTAGATTAGACAGCTTCAGGACAGTAGGACATGGTTAGATTAGAAGTTCCTGGAACACAGTAGGACATGGTTAGATTAGACAGTCCTGGAACACACAGTAGGACATGGTTAGATTAGACAGTCCTGGAACAGGACAGTAGGACATGGTTAGATTAGACAGTCCTGGAACACAGTAGGACATGGTTAGATTAGACGTTCAGGACAGTAGGACATGGTTAGATTAGACAGTCCTGGAACACACAGTAGGACATGGTTAGATTAGACAGTCCTGGACAGTAGGACATGGTTAGATTAGACAGGCTTCAGGACAGTAGGACATGGTTAGATTAGACAGCTTCAGGACAGTAGGACATGGTTAGATTAGACAGTCCTGGAACACACAGTAGGACATGGTTAGATTAGACAGTCCTGGAACACACAGTAGGACATGGTTAGATTAGACAGCTTCAGGACAGTAGGACATGGTTAGATTAGACAGCTTCAGGACAGTAGGACATGGTTAGATTAGACGGCTTCAGGACAGTAGGACATGGTTAGATTAGACAGCTTCAGGACAGTAGGACATGGTTAGATTAGAAGTTCCTGGAACACAGTAGGACATGGTTAGATTAGACAGTCCTGGAACACACAGTAGGACATGGTTAGATTAGACAGCTTCAGGACAGTAGGACATGGTTAGATTAGACAGCTTCAGGACAGTAGGACATGGTTAGATTAGACAGCTTCAGGACAGTAGGACATGGTTAGATTAGACAGCTTCAGGACAGTAGGACATGGTTAGATTAGACAGCTTCAGGACAGTAGGACATGGTTAGATTAGACAGCTTCAGGACAGTTGGACATGGTTAGATTAGACAGCTTCAGGACAGTAGGACATGGTTAGATTAGACAGCTTCAGGACAGTTGGACATGGTTAGATTAGACAGCTTCAGGAACAGGACATGGTTAGGACATGGTTAGGATTAGACAGTTAGATTAGACAGCTTCAGGACAGTAGGACATGGTTAGATTAGACAGCTTCAGGACAGTAGGACATGGTTAGATTAGACAGCTTCAGGACAGTAGGACATGGTTAGATTAGACAGTCCTGGAACACACAGTAGGACATGGTTAGATTAGACAGTCCTGGAACACACAGTAGGACATGGTTAGATTAGACAGTCCTGGAACACACAGTAGGACATGGTTAGATTAGACAGGACAGTAGGCCATGGTTAGATTAGACAGTCCTGGAACACACAGTAGGACATGGTTAGATTAGACAGTCCTGGAACACACAGTAGGACATGGTTAGATTAGACAGTCCTGGAACACACAGTAGGACATGGTTAGATTAGACAGCTTCAGGACAGTAGGACATGGTTAGATTAGACAGCTTCAGGACAGTAGGACATGGTTAGATTAGACGGCTTCAGGACAGTAGGACATGGTTAGATTAGACAGCTTCAGGACAGTAGGACATGGTTAGATTAGACAGCTTCAGGACAGTTGGACATGGTTAGATTAGACAGCTTCAGGACAGTAGGACATGGTTAGATTAGACAGTCCTGGAACAGTAGGACATGGTTAGATTAGACAGCTTCAGGACAGTAGGACATGGTTAGATTAGACAGCTTCAGGACAGTAGGACATGGTTAGATTAGACAGCTTCAGGACAGTTGGACATGGTTAGATTAGACAGCTTCAGGACAGTAGGACATGGTTAGATTAGACAGCATCAGGACAGTTGGACATGGTTAGATTAGACAGCTTCAGGACAGTTGGACATGGTTAGATTAGACAGCTTCAGGACAGTAGGACATGGTTAGATTAGACAGCTTCAGGACAGTTGGACATGGTTAGATTAGACAGCTTCAGGACAGTTGGACATGGTTAGATTAGACAGCTTCAGGACAGTTGGACATGGTTAGATTAGACAGCTTCAGGACAGTAGGACATGGTTAGATTAGACAGCTTCAGGACAGTAGGACATGGTTAGATTAGACAGCTTCAGGACAGTAGGACATGGTTAGATTAGACAGCTTCAGGACAGTAGGACATGGTTAGATTAGACAGCTTCAGGACAGTAGGACATGGTTAGATTAGACAGCTTCAGGACAGTAGGACATGGTTAGATTAGACAGCTTCAGGACAGTAGGACATGGTTAGATTAGACAGCTTCAGGACAGTAGGACATGGTTAGATTAGACAGCTTCAGGACAGTAGGACATGGTTAGATTAGACAGCTTCAGGACAGTAGGACATGGTTAGATTAGACAGCTTCAGGACAGTAGGACATGGTTAGATTAGACAGCTTCAGGACAGTAGGACATGGTTAGATTAGACAGCTTCAGGACAGTAGGACATGGTTAGATTAGACAGCTTCAGGACAGTAGGACATGGTTAGATTAGACAGCTTCAGGACAGTTGGACATGGTTAGATTAGACAGCTTCAGGACAGTAGGACATGGTGCAGAATAACCAGAAAGATGCAGAATAACTAGGGCTTTACCCTGATGGGGAAATGAACTGGGTTCTAATCTTCCTACAAGTCAGAAAGATACAGAATCACCAGGGCTTTACCCTGATGGGGAAATGAACTGGGTTCTAATCTTCCTACAAGTCAGAAAGATGCACAAAGGGACATGTCAAAACGCTGTGGCACTTCAGCTCCTTTTTATTCATATAAAAATATATATATTATTATTCTAAAATCTTTTATTTTAATTGTATTTTTTAAATGATTATTATTATATATTTAAACTTTTTTTTAAAGCCTGTCACATCTGTGAATGTGGAATGTGTTTTGTTGGTTGATTGAAAAACAAGAAGACTTAATAAAACTTTAAATTGAAAAAAAAAAGTACTTATTTATTGAATTTTCCATATGGGCCCTTAATTTAATATAACAGGCTTATAAAATGCTATATTTTTGACCAATTTCTACTTAAAATATCAGAAAAGGGTATTGATTTGGAAGAGCCGTATGTGTAAACACAGGTGTTGTCTTACTTGCAGGGAACACTTGTTGGTGGAGGCCAGCGGCAGGGTCAGGTACATAAAGGTCTCGAAGGTGCGGGACTTCCTGTGGCAGGTGAGACACTGAACTGTGCTCTTAAACTGACCCTGGAACAGCGCTACGATGACAGACTCGTTGAGCAGCTTGTGTTTGGTCCAGGCCTGGTCAGCAGCCCGCTGGTCGTCCAGATCGTCATTCTCCTCCTCTATGTAACCCTTACGGTTAGCAGCCTTCAGAGAGAGACAGAGGACAGGTCATACAACATGGACAGAGACAGACAGAGGACAGGTCATTACAACATGGAGAGACAGAGGACAGGTCATTACAACATGGAGAGGCAGAGGACTGGTCATTACAACATGGACAGAGACAGACAGAGGACAGGTCATTACAACATGGACAGAGAGACAGAGGACAGGTCATTACAACATGGACAGAGACAGACAGAGGACACCATCCCCATCTCCTCTCCTCTCTCCCCACACCACCTCCTCTCCTCTCTCCCCACGCCACCACCTCCTCTCCTCTCTCCCCACGCCACCACCTCCTCTCCTCTCTCCCCACGCCACCACCTCCTCTCCTCTCTCCCCACGCCATCACCTCCTCTCCTCTCTCCCCACGCCATCTCCTCTCCTCTCTCCCCACGCCATCTCCTCTCCTCTCTCCCCACGCCATCTCCTCTCCTCTCTCCCCACGCCATCTCCTCTCCTCTCTCCCCACGCCATCTCCTCTCCTCTCTCCCCACGCCATCTCCTCTCCTCTCTCCCCACGCCATCTCCTCCTCTCTCCCCACGCCATCTCCTCTCCTCTCTGCTCACACCATCTCCTCTCCTCTCTCCTCACACCATCTCCTCTCCTCTCACCCATCTCCTCTCCTCTCTCTCACACCATCTCCTCTCCTCTCTCCTCACACCATCTCATCTCCTCTCACCATCTCACCATCTCATCTCCTCTCACCATCTCCTCTCCTCTCTCCATCTCCTCTCCTCTCCCCATCTCCTCTCCCCATCTCCTCCCCCTCCCCATCTCCTCCCTCCCCATCTCCTCTCCTCACACCATCTCCTCTCCTCACACCATCTCCTCTCCTCACACCATCTCCTCTCCTCACACCATCTCCTCTCCTCACACCATCTCCTCTCCTCACACCATCTCCTCTCCTCACACCATCTCCTCTCCTCACACCATCTCCTCTCCTCACACCATCTCCTCTCCTCACACCATCTCCTCTCCCCACACCATCTCCTCTCCCCACACCATCTCCTCTCCTCTCTCCTCACACCATCTCCTCTCCTCCCTCCCCCCCCACACCTCTCCTCCCTCCCCACACCATCTCCTCCCTCCCCACACCATCTCCTCTCTCCCCACACCATCTCCTCTCTCCCCACACCATCTCCTCTCTCCCCACACCATCTCCTCTCTCCCCACACCATCTCCTCTCCTCTCCTCTCTCCATCTCATCTCCTCTCACCATCTCCTCTCCTCTCACCATCTCCTCTCCTCTCACCATCTCCTCTCTCCCCACGCCATCTCCTCTCCTCTCTCCCCACGCCATCTCCTCTCCTCTCTCCCCACGCCATCTCCTCTCCTCTCTCCCCACGCCATCTCCTCTCCCCTCTCCCCACGCCATCTCCTCTCCCCACGCCATCTCCTCTCCCCACGCCATCTCCTCTCCCCACGCCATCTCCTCTCCCCACGCCATCTCCTCTCCCCACGCCATCTCCTCTCCCCACGCCATCTCCTCTCCCCACGCCATCTCCTCTCCCCACCATCTCATCTCCTCTCCCCACGCCATCTCCTCTCCCCACGCCATCTCCTCTCCCCACGCCATCTCCTCTCCCCACGCCATCTCCCCTCCCCACGCCATCTCCTCTCCCCACGCCATCTCCCTCTCCCCACTCCATCTCCTCTCCCCACGCCATCTCCTCTCCCCACACCATCTCCTCTCCCCACGCCATCTCCTCTCCTCACGCCATCTCCTCTCCCCACACCATCTCCTCTCCCCACACCATCTCCTCTCCCCTCTCCCCACACCATCTCCTCTCCCCTCCCACACCATCTCCTCTCCTCTCTCCCCACACCATCTCCTCTCCCCACACCATCTCCTCTCCCCACACCATCTCCTCTCTACCCATCTCCTCCCCCACACCATCTCCTCCTCCACACCATCTCCTCTCTCCACACCATCTCCTCTCTCCACACCATCTCCTCTCCTCTCTCCCCACACCATCTCCTCTCCTCTCTCCCCACACCATCTCCTCTCCTCTCTCCCCACACCATCTCCTCTCCTCTCTCCCCACACCATCTCCTCTCCTCTCTCCCCACACCATCTCCTCTCCTCTCTCCCCACACCATCTCCTCTCCTCTCTCCCCACACCATCTCCTCTCCTCTCTCCCACACCATCTCCTCTCCTCTCCCACCATCTCCTCTCCTCTCCACCCATCTCCTCTCCTCTCTCCCCACACAATCTCTCTCCTCTCTCCCCACACAATCTCCTCTCCTCTCTCCCCACACCAGAGACTCCTCTCTCCCCACACATCTCCTCTCCTCTCTCCTCACACCATCTCCTCAATACAACTCTAGGTAATGTTCACACTATGTTCCTTGTTAATGACTTTTCTCCTGTCCGCTTTCCGGTCTCCCCACCTTGTTGAGGTCCTCGTGGAGTCCGTCCATAAGGAAGAGCAGCAGCTCCTGGGAGTCCTGTTGTTCATGGCCAGAGAAGGATTCATTGATCTTCCCTATAGTGACCTTAAAGTCACGGGGCTGATACACTTATACAGGCCTGACCACAGAGCCTTCATGATCACACCAAACTCCTCTGCCACCTCGCCTCGGTGACCCAGGATGTTTGCCCTGTCGGGGGGAGAGAGAGACACAGAGAGAGAGAGAGAGAGAGAGACATAGAGAGGGAGGAAGAGAGAGAGGGAAGGAGAGAGACAGAGACAGACGGAGGAAGGGAGGAGGGAGAGAGTGACAGAAGAAAAAGAGAGACAGAAGGAGGGTGGGAGAGAGAGAGAGAGAGAGAGAGAGAGACAGAGACAGAGAGAGAGAGAGAGAGAGAGAGAGAGAGAGAGAGAGACAGAAGGAGGGTGGGAGAGAGAGAGAGAGAGAGACAGAAGGAGGGTGGGAGAGAGAGAGAGAGAGAGACAGAGAGAGAGAGAGAGACAGAGAGAGAGACAGAGAGACAGAGAGAGAGAGAGAGAGAGAGAGAGAGAGACAGAGAGACAGAGAGAGAGAGAGAGAGAGAGAGAGAGAGAGAGAGAGAGACAGAGAGACAGAGAGAGAGAGAGAGAGAGAGAGAGAGAGAGAGAGAGAGAGAGAGACAGAGAGAGAGACAGAGAGAGAGAGAGAGAGAGAGAGAGAGAGAGAGAGAGAGAGACAGAGAGAGAGAGAGAGAGAGAGAGAGAGACAGAGAGTTAGCTGTATATGTATGATTCTCTTATCTTGGTAGTAATTCTTGTTGAAGTGTTATTACTACATTATCATTACTACATTATCATTACCACTACATGACTGACCTGTTGATATCCTCCTGATAGAGGTTCTTGTTGAAGTAGTCGACCATGGCCGGGGTGTTACATTATAAACCACTACATTATCATTACTACATTATCATTACCGCTACATGACTGACCTGTTGATATCCTCCTGATAGAGGTTCTTGTTGAAGTAGTCGACCATGGCCGGGGTGTTACATTATAAACCACTACATTATCATTACTACATTATCATTACCACTACATGACTGACCTGTTGATATCCTCCTGATAGAGGTTCTTGTTGAAGTAGTCGACCATGGCCGGGGTGTTACATTATAAACCACTACATTATCATTACCACTACATGACTGACCTGTTGATATCCTCCTGATAGAGGTTCTTGTTGAAGTAGTCGACCCATGACTGACCTGTTGATATCCTCCTGATAGAGGTTCTTGTTGCAGAGACACTGCAGGATGGAGTTCATGTAGCAGGTGTTACCGAGGTTACGCAGGCCGGTGAGCGAGGCGCCGAGACCGCCGAACACAGGGTTCAGGTTGCGGATCTTAGCCGCAGACGGGCGGGCGATCTCCACCTTGGTGTAGACGCTAGCGGTGGACGGTCTGGGGGACGGACGGCAGTGACAAGTTACACACAGTACCGCCAAATAAACATTACAAAACGGCTTCTGTGACGTCGTCAACTTTCATACAGAAATTAAATACTTATGGAGACTCAAACCTTTTAAATCAAGTTGTCATAATCCAATAGTATATATTTTTATATAATATCCATGAATCCAAATGATCTAGAAACATTTAAATTCAATTTAGACCAAGGGTTGATTTTAACCCCAGACTCAGGTTAAGTTGTAGTCGAGGGGTGTATTCATTAGTCGGATTCGGTGTCTGCTGCAAAACATTTTGTAACGGAAAGTGTTTCGATTGGACATTTCAGCTAGGTCCCTCCCAGTTTCGTTCTGTTTTCTCTGTTGGCTTCCGTTTGGTTCCTAGAGTAAAACGGTAAACGGTTTCCGTTGGAAAAACGTTTCGTAACAGACAAAACGCTTTGCAACGGAATCCAACTAATGAATACACCCCAGGATTTAAAAACATATTTATTTGTCATTGAAAAATAGCTTTTTAGTCCAGTAGTAGGCTTAATCTGAGTGAGTGAAACGTATATATTGACCAGGCCCATATCCATGTGACGATGATGTCACCTACTTGGTTTCCCTGTTAAAGGTTGGGCGCGTGGCTGCAGTTATAGGGGCGGTAACCTTCTTTAGCCCCTCCTCCCTCAGGTCCTGGCTGATGTCTGGAGAAGAATAGGAACGTTTCAGTTTGGACTGCTCCTGGTCACGGTCCATGGTCTGGTCTGGCTCAGCGGGGCGAGGCTGCTTCTGTTTGGCCGTAGGAGGGGTGGAGGGGGCGTCTGGGGCACGCTGACCTCAGGGGGGTAGCGGTGCACCCGGTTGGTTGGGGAATGGTAGTAACGGTAGGTACCGGTTACCGTATCCAAGAACTGGTGTAGAGAGGATAGAGAGGAGAGGGGAGAGTTTATTTCGTCCTCCATTTTCTTTTTCCCAGAACAGATGGTTGTGTGTGAAAACATTCTCCATCGTATTTGCATGTGATGTAGTTAATCATTACACTGATAGAATATGTACACTTCAATGCTTTCCCCCCCTTGCTGGCTACTTAGCAGTTCTCTTTAAACATCAAGAAACTAAAAAGTTGAATAGTTTGAGATGTCAGTTAAGTGTTTGTTTTTACCTTCATCCAGCCAACAGGCAGACCTGGTACACTCCTCCCCATCTCTTCACTTCTGGCTCTGGTTAGGAGCTCCCGCTGTGGAACAACACACACATTACATACGTTACACATACGTTACACACACGTTACACACAGTGTGTAGAGCGCAGCCAATGTAAGGAGAATTCTGACCAGTCAAAAGGGGGGCAGCTATCGGTAGTATTTAAATGCCCAGTCAAAAGGGGGACAGCTATCGGTAGTATTTAAATGCCCAGTCAAAAGGGGACAGCTATCGGTAGTATTTAAATGCAGGGGACAAAGGGGAACAGCTATCGGTAGTATTTAAATGCCCAGTCAAAGGGGGACAGCTATCGGTAGTGTTTAAATGCCCAGTCAAAGGGGGACAGCTATCGGTAGTATTTAAATGCCCAGTCAAAGGGGGACAGCTATCGGTAGTATTTAAATGCCCAGTCAAAGGGGGACAGCTATCGGTAGTATTTAAATGCCCAGTCAAAGGGGGACAGCTATCGGTAGTATTTAAATGCCCAGTCAAAGGGGGACAGCTATCGGTAGTGTTTAAATATCCAGTCAAAGGGGGACAGCTATCGGTAGTATTTAAATGCCCAGTCAAAGGGGGACAGCTATCGGTAGTATTTAAATGCCCAGTCAAAGGGGGACAGCTATCGGTAGTATTTAAATGCCCAGTCAAAGGGGTACAGCTATCGGTAGTGTTTAAATACCCAGTCAAAGGGGGACAGCTATCGGTAGTATTTAAATGCTGGGACAAAGGGGGACAGCTATCGGTAGTATTTAAATGCTGGGACAAAGGGGGACAGCTATCGGTAGTGTTTAAATACCCAGTCAAAGGGGGACAGCTATCGGTAGTATTTAAATGCCCAGTCAAAAGGGGACAGCTATCGGTAGTATTTAAATGCTGGGACAAAGGGGGACAGCTATCGGTAGTGTTTAAATACCCAGTCAAAGGGGTACAGCTATCGGTAGTATTTAAATGCCCAGTCAAAGGGGGACAGCTATCAGTAGTATTTAAATGCAGGGTTCTCCTGTTGCTTCACTAGAACGTTCCCGGCAGGCGATGGTAGAACAAATTAAAAAAGAAAAGAAAAAAAGCAAACTTGGGGATCAAACGTCCCCATAACGCCATTTGCATCCCGCCATTTCCAACAGCGGTCGAGACCATGCAGCCTGGATGCAGAAACAAACTCCTAAATAAATACTGAAGCTTTTTCTAAAACAACAACATGCCATAATGAGGTGGTGGTTCGGAGTGGTGATTATATACCTTGGGTATGACATAGTCATCAACTGTTCTATGCTTTAACGTCCCAGGCTGACGACTCCTCTTTACATCACCACTAAGCTTCATGGGGGAGGGAGCCTGGGGTTTGGGAGGGACACAGCACAGTACAGCTCACATCATTTCACTGTACAGATTAGCTTTATGGGTATCAGTGAGATTGATGGGCTGTATATTAGGACAGTGGTTCTCCAAATCTCTCCTCAGGAACCCCCCAGGTGTTTCACAAAGGTAACCCTAAACTATCTCACCTGATTCACCAGGTCAAGGGCCTGATGATTGATTCACCAGGTCAAGGGCCTGATGATTGATTCACCAGGTCAAGGGCCTGATGATTGATTCGCCAGGTCTAGGGCCTGATGATTGATTCGCCAGGTCTAGGGCCTGATGATTGATTCGCCAGGTCAAGGGCCAGATAATTGATTTGCCTAGTCAAGAGCATGATGACATTCACCTAATCAAGGGCCTGATTGATTCACCAGGTCTAGGGCCTGATGTTTGATTGGCCAGGTCAAGGGCCTGATGATTGATTCGCCAGGTCAAGGGCCTGATGATTGATTCGCCAGGTCAAGGGCCTGATGATTCGTTGACAAGTTGTAGATCAAATACATGGACCGGCTGGAGGTACCTGAGGAGAGGTTTGGACCAGCTGGGGGTCCCTGAGGAGAGGTTTGGACCAGCTGGGGGTCCCTGAGGAGAGGTTTGGACCAGCTGGGGGTCCCTGAGGAGAGGTTTGGACCAGCTGGGGGTCCCTGAGGAGAGGTTTGGACCAGCTGGGGGTCCCTGAGGAGAGGTTTGGACCGGCTGGGGTCCCTGAGGAGAGGTTTGGACCGGCTGGGGGTCCCTGAGGAGAGGTTTGGACCGGCTGGGGGTCCCTGAGGAGAGGTTTGGACCGGCTGGGGGTCCCCAAGGAGAGGTTTGAGAACCACTGTAGTAGGATATGGGTTACACATGGGATGGGCTTATCAGATTTCCGCTGGTCATTGGGGACAGACTGCTTACTAACTGGTGGCTAACGGATAGTATCAAATTGTGGATACTATCAGACTGGTGAGATGGATGGATGGGGTTTATATTAAGAGATGGGTTGGCTATGGGATGGGCTTACTGGTGTTGGGCTGAAAAGGTACAGTAGAGACTGGGAGAAACGGTTAGATGCTTAGTGTCTCTTTCAGCATCACAGAAACAGAGACTCACTGCCACAGACAAACGGAGAAAGTAGGCTGGCCCTCCTTGAAGTCTCGTCGTTGGATGCCATTGCGCTCTTTTTGGTTAGAAAGCCCTCTAGCAAAACATCCGTCATAATTGACCTCATTGGTAACCTTCAGACGTACAAGTTACCAGACCTGGACTCAGGGATAGCGAACCCTGGAGGTCAATCTGCTTTTAGTCTTGTGGCACCACTCATGTGGAATGATCTCCAAAAGTCCTTAAAGTTGGTGGAGATGGAAAAATGACTTGTGTCATGCACAATGTACATGTCCTAACCAACTTGCCAAAACTATAGTTTGTTATTAACAAGACATTTTTGTGGAGTGGTTGAAAAACGCGTTTTAATGACTCCAACCTAAGTGTATGTAAACTTCCCACTTCAACTGTACATACTACTGTACATACACTACTGTTTGGAGTCACTTAGAAATGTCATTTTTGAAAGAATAAAATAATATCAAATTGATCAGAAATACAGTGAAGACATTGTTAATGTTGTAAATGACTATTGTAGCTGGAAACGGCTGATTTTTCAAATGGAATATCTACGAACATAGGTGTACAGAGGCCCATTATCAGTAACCATCACTACTGTGTTCTGATGGCACGTTGTGTTAGTTAATCAAAGTTTAGCATTTTAAAAGGCTAATTGATCATTAGAAAACCCCTTTGCAATTATATTAGCACAGCGGTCCTTCTGTAGCTCAGTTGGTAGAGCATGGTGCTTGTAACGCCAGGGTAGTGGGTTCCCCTTTGCAATGACTATTAGCAAATGGCAGCTGAAAACTGTTGTCCAGGTCGGGGTTCACCACCACATACGTAGAATGTATGCACTGATTAAAGAAGCAATAAAAATGGCCTTCTTTAGGCTATCTGAGAATCTGGAGCATCAGCGTTTGTGGGTTCCATTACAGGCTCAAAATGGCCAGAAACAAAGCACTTTCTTCTGAAACTCGTCAGTCTATTCTTGTTCTGATGAAGGCTATTCCATGCGAGAAATTGCCAAGAAACTGAAGATCTTGTACAACTCTGTGTACTACTCCCTTCACAGAACAGCGGAAACTGGCTCTAACCAGAATTGAAAGAGGAGTGGGAGGCCCCGGTGCACAACAGAGCAAGAGAACATTAGAGTGTCTAGTTTGAGAAACCGATGCCTCACAAGTCCTCAACTGGCAGCTTCATTAAACACTACCCGCAAAACAACAGTCTCAACGTCAACAGTGACAAGGCGCCTCAAGGATGCTGGCCAATATCTACACTGTATTTCTTATTCAATTAACCATAAACAATTAAGGAACATGCACCTGTGGAATGGTCGTTAAGACACTAACAGCTTACAGACGGTAGGCAATTAAGGTCACAGTTATGAAAACTTAGGACAGTAAGTGGCCTTTCTACTGACTCTGAAAAACACCAAAAGAAAGATGCCCAGGGTCCCTGCTCATCTGCGTGAACGTGCCTTAGGCATGCTGCAAGGAGGCACGAGGACTGCAAATGTGGCCAGGGCAATAAATTGCCATGTCTGTACTCTGAGACGCCTAAGACAGCGCTACAGGGAGACAGGACGGACAGCTGATCCTCCTCGCAGTGGCAGACCACGTGTGGCAGACCACATGTAACAACACCTACACAGGATCGGTACATCCGAACATCACACCTGAGGGACAGGTACAGGATGGCAACAACAACTGCCCGAGTTACACCAATAATGCACAATCCCTCCATCAGTGCTAAGACCGTCCACAATAGGCTGAGAGAGGTTGGCTTGTAGGCCTGTTGTAATGCAGGTCCCCACCAGACATCACCGGCAACAATGTCGCCTATGGGCACAAACCCACCGTCAGACAAGACTGGCAAAAAGTGCTCTCCACTGACAAGTTGTGATTCTGTCTCACCAAGGGTGAGCGGATTCGCATTTATTGTTGAAGGAATGAACATTACACCTAGGCCTGTGCTCTGGAGCATGATTGATGTACTCTGGAGCGGGATCGATTTGGAGGTGGAGGGTCCGTCATGGTCTGGGGTGGTGTGTCACAGCATCATCGGACTGAGCTTGTCGTCATCGCAGGCAATCTCAACGCTGTGCGTTACAGGGAAGACATCATCCTCCCTCATGTAGTACACTTCCTGCAGGCTCATCCTGACATGACCCTCCAGCATGAGAATGCCATCAGCTATACTGCTCGTTCTGTGCGTGATTTCCTGCAAGACAGGAATGTCAATTTTCTGCCATGGCCAGCGAAGAGCCCGGATCTCAATACCATTGAGCACGTCTGGGACCTGTTGGATCGGAGGGTGAGGGCTAGGGCCATTCCCCCCAGGGATGTCTGGGACCTGTTGGATCGGAGGGCGAGGGCTAGGGCCATTCCCCACAGGGATGTCTGGGACCTGTTGGATCGGAGGGGGCTAGAGGGGACTGTTGGAGGGCCATTCCCCACAGAAATGTCCGGGAACTTTCACGTCCCTTGGTGGAAGAGTGGGGTAACATCTCACAGCGATAACTGGCAAATCTGGTGCAGTCCATGAGGAGGAGATGCACTGCAGTACTTAATGCAGCTGGTGGCCACACCACTCCAGAGACTGTTACTTTTGATTTTGACCCCCTTTGTTCAGGGACACATTTTTCCATTTGAGTTTTTGTCTCGGTTGTTGAATCTTGTTATGTTCATACAAATATTTACACAGGTTAAGTTTGCTGAAAATAAACACAGTTGACAGTGGGAGGACGTTTAGTTGGGTTACAATATTTGGGTAGCAGAAGCCAGGGGGTGTGTAGTGTAATTGATGTGAATATAGATGTGTATAGAGTCATTGTTGTGTATTGATGTGCTTGACAGGTCATCATTGTAAATAAGAATCTGTTCTTAATTGACGTACCTGTATAAATAAAGGAACCCAAACCGGCTGCGCATTAGCGCCATCGTGCATACATTTATTTTGTCCCCCTACATCAAACGCGATCACGACACGCAGGTTAAAATATCAAAACAAACTCTGAACCAATTACATTAATTTGGGGACAAGTCGAAAAGTATTAAACATTTATGGCAATTTAGCTAGCTAGCTTGCTGTTGCTAGCTAATTTGTCCTGGGATATAAACATTGAGTTGTTATTTTTCCTGAAATGCACAAGGTCCTCTACTCCGACAATTAATCCACACATAAAACGGTCAACCAAATTGTTTCTAGTCATCTCTCCTCCTTGCAGGCTTTTTCATCTTTGAACTTATATGGGTAATTGGCAACAGTTCATCTTTCAATCCCCCACGTGGGTATAACCAATGAGAAGATGGCACGTGGGTACCTGCTTCTATAAACCAATGAGGAGATGGGAGAGGCAGGACTTGCAGTGTGATCTGCGTCAGAAATAGAACTGACTTCTTTTTAGCCCTTGGCAACGGAGACGCTCGTTGACGCGTGCGAGCCGCGCAGGTGCAATAATTGAATAACATACATTTCTACATTTATTTTGCGACGTGAGCATTGTAGTCAGGGTATAACAGGGTATAATGACAGACACTGGCCTCCGGAGTGGCGCAGTGGTCTAAGGCTGTGCCACTCGAGATTCTGGGTTCGAATCCAGGCTCAGTCGCAGCCGGCCTCGACTGGGAGAACAACTGGCCCAGCGTCGTCTGGGTTAGGGGAGGGTCTGTCCTTGTCCCATCGCGCACTAGCGGTGGGGGGGTGCAGTGCTGACACGGTCACCTCCGACACATTGGTGCGGCTGGCTTCCAGGTTAAGTCCAGTTGAAGTGGACATTGTGTCAAGAATCCGTGCGGCTTGGTTGGGTTTCGGAGGACGCACAGGAGTTGCAGCGACTAACTAACCAATTGGATACCATGAAGTTGTTCACTCCTCATGGTTTTAAAAGGACTGGTGTGAGGAAGATGGTGGAAACTCCCTCCTCCCATGCGTGCACCAAACCAAAGCTTTAAATGACATGAGTGAACGCCTTCTATGAGAAGGGTAGAGAATCAGAACGCAGCCACAGATAGACAGAGACACTGACCTTAATCTCCGTGACGATACGGTTGGGAGCCGGCGAGTCCAGAGAATCACCATTGGTCGGCGTATCCTCCCTCTGCTCCTTCCCCTTCTCTCGCTCTTCCCTAACCCCGTTCTCCTTCTCCTCCTCTGCCTTGTGTCTCTCCAACCTCTTCCTCTCCTGAGTCCTGTTCTCTTCCTCTTTCCTCCTCTCCATCTCCTCATTTTCCTTCTCCCGGCGTTCCCTCTCTCTCCACTCCTCCTCGGTGCGGCGTTCCTGTTTGCGTTGTTCCTGCTCTCTCCGGGCCTTCTCCATCAGAGCCGCCGTCTCTGTGTGGATCTGACCTCGTTCCTCGTCCGTCAGCGGCACCGCCGGTCAAAGGCCGGTTTGACCAGCGGTTGGGTTGGGGTACAGACGGGCCATTCTGGGAGGAGGGGGCAGGTCCCTGGGGAGGGCATCCAGGGGGTTTAGACCCGTCTGAGACTCTGACTGATGGCTTCTTGGTACGGTCGATCTGGGGGAGCGAGGAACGGCAGGAGAGGGGGTAACAAACAGGGAGGATTAAGCTTTTAATTAGACATTTGAAGAACAATAAAAAGCAGAAATTTAAGTTTTGAGTTTACATTTTTACTTGGACAGTGCACATTAAATCAACGTTTCTGTAAAAGTGCGGTTTTAGCCAGCCGGCTAATTTTCAACCGAAGTCCCTGGGCAGGTTAGGTGGTGACATTAACACAGTCTTTCTGGACTATTGAGAACTAGGAAAAAGCTATCAATATCTCATTGTGATTTCTCTTGAAATATATTTGAAGGGACAGTTGACCCAAATGACAATTGGTTTCCTTTACCCTGTACGCCGTCTCAATGTATGAGAACGATCCATGATTTAGTTTAGTTTTCCCTGGCACTGTTTTCAAAACGCTATTGGTTTTAGGACTTGTATCACAAATCCAATGCAAGCCATGGTACGTAATACATTACCATTTTCCCACATAGTAACCGGAAGGTTGCAAGTTCAAACCCCCGAGCTGACAAGGTACAAATCTGTCGTTCTGCCCCTGAACAGGCAGTTAACCCACTGTTCCTAGGCCGTCATTGAAAATAAGAATTAGTTCTTAACTGACTTGCCTGGTTAAATAAAGGTTAAAGAAATAAATAATGAACCCAATGTCATATTGTGATGGGTAAACTATGCTTTTAATATATTTAAAAAGCTAAATATTTATTGAATGAATGATAAAAACAAACAAATGCATGAGCTCGTGCAGTAACCTGTGGGATGTGCTTGGCTGTCCCTCCAGGCTGGCTGGGGGTCCCTGGACCAGCTCCAGGGTCCTTCTTGCTGTGGTCTACTCCAGGGTGAGTGAACCCTGTGTGGGGTGAGTCTGTGGCGTCAGCCTCCATCCATGTGGAGGGGGTCAGTTCCTCCAGGGGGGCACCGTTCACCTGTACGCTACCCAGGGAGGCAGGGGAGCCTGGGGTTCAGGGTCCGGCTCGGGGGAGGAGGGTTGGAGGTTTGGGCTCCTCCAGTGACGGGTAGCTGAAGTTCACTGCTCAACAGAAAACATGAACAAGTAATGATACAATAACTCCTAATCCAGAGGTCTAAACCAAATCACATGTTATTGGTCACATACACATGGTTAAGAGATGTTATTGGTCACATACCACACATATACACAGATGTTAATGAGAGTGTAGTGAAATGCTTGTGCTCCTAGTTCTGACAGTGCAGCACTATCTAACAATTCCACAACTACCTTATACACACAAATCGAAGGGATGGAATAAGAAATAGAAGTTCACTTACACCTTAGCCAAATACATTTAAACTCAGTTAACAATTCCTGATTTTTAATCCTAGTAAAAATGCCCTGTCTTAGGTCAGGTAGGATCACCACTTTATTTTAAGAATGTGAAATGTCAGAATAATAGTAGAGAATTATTTTTCGAATTTTCACATTCCCAGTGGGTCAGACATAATTTGCAAATAAATTCATTAAAAATCCTACAATGTGATTTTCTGGATTTTTTTTTTCATTTTGTCTGTCATAGTTGAAGTGTACCTATGATGAAAATTACAGCCCTCTCTCATCTTTTTAAGTGGGAGAACTTGCAAAATTGGTGGCTGACTACTCACGCTGTGGGAGGGTGTTGTAGCTGTGTGTTCGGGGTTAAGGTAAGGGTTAAGGGTACTCACGCTGTGGGAGGGTGCTATAGCTGTGTGTTCGGGGTTAGGGTGTTAAAGGGTACTCACGCTGTGGGAGGGTGCTGTAGCTGTGTGTTCGGGGGTTAAGGGTTAAGGGGTACTCACGCTGTGGGAGGGTGTTATAGCTGTGTGTTCGGGGTTAAGGTAAGGGTTAAGGGGTACTCACGCTGTGGGAGGGTGCTGTAGCTGTGTGTTCGGGGGGGGTTAGGGTTAAGGTAAGGGTTAAGGGGTACTCACGCTGTGGGAGGGTGTTATAGCTGTGTGTTCGGGGGTTAGGGTGAGGGTTAAGGTAAGGGTTACTCACACTGTGGGAGCGTGTTATAGCTGTGTGTTCGGGGTTAGGGTGAGGGTTAAAGTAAGGGTTAAGGGGTACTCACGCTGTGGGAGGGTGCTGTAGCTGTGTGTTCGGGGGGTTGAGGGTGAGGGTTAAATGTGTACTCACGGTGGGAGGAGCCAGCTGTGTGTTCCAGGGTTAGGGTGAGGGTTACTACGTAAGGGTTAGGGGTACTCACGCTGTGGGAGGGTGCTGTAGCTGTGTGTTCGGGGCGGTCTGACTTTGGCGTTGGATGTGTACATGGGGTAGAAGAGGAGCCAGCTCTCATAGCCTCCCTCCAGAACCATGGGCTCACTACGCAGGATAGTGGTACTGTCCCACTGTGAAGCACACATTACCTCAATTAAACACACTGACTGAGGAAACACACATTACCTCAATGGAAACACACTGACTGAATGGAAACACACATTACCTCAATGGAAACACACTGACTGAGGAAACCCACATTACCTCAATGGAAACACACTGACTGAGGAAACACACATTACCTCAATGGAAACACACCGACTGAGGAAGCACACATTACCTCAATGGAAACACACTGACTGAGGAAACACACATTACCTCATTTACATTACATTTAAGTCATTTAGCAACACTCTTACTGAGCAATGGAAACACACTGACTGAGGGAAACACACATTACCTCAATGGAAACACACTGACTGAGGAAACACACATTACCTCAATGGAAACACACTGACTGAGGAAACCCACATTACCTCAATGGAAACACACTGACTGAGGAAACACACATTACCTCAATGGAAACACACCGACTGAGGAAGCACACATTACCTCAATGGAAACACACTGACTGAGGAAACACACATTACCTCATTTACATTACATTTAAGTCATTTAGCAGACGCTCTTATCCAGAGCAATGGAAACACACTGACTGAGGAAACACACATTACCTCAATGGAAACACACTGACTGAGGAAACACACATTACCTCAATGGAAACACACATTACCTCAATGGAAACACACTGACTGAGGAAACACACATTACCTCAATGGAAACACACATTACCTCAATTAAACACACTGACTGAGGAAACCCACATTACCTCAATGGAAACACACATTACCTCAATGGAAACACACATTACCTCAATGGAAACACACATTACCTCAATGGAAACACACATTACCTCAATGGAAACACACATTACCTCAATGGAAACACACATTACCTCAATGGAAACACACATTACCTCAATGGAAACACACATTACCTCAATGGAAACACACATTACCTCAATGGAAACACACATTACCTCAATGGAAACACACATTCCTATGTTATGTTACCTTGAAGAGAGCATCTTTGAGGCTTTGTAAGGTGCTTCCCAGTTTGAGGTCAGTAACAGAGCTGAACCAGTCCAGTAGGATGATGTAATCTACGAACCCCCGTCTCTTCCACGTCTCTCTGGACGCATCAGGTAGATTGGCCTCAATCTGGTTCACTGTGATGCTGTGGGAACAGAATGATGACCTGTTACCCTGTGCAGGGGTGCACAACACACGGCCCACGGGCTGAATGTGGCCCCAGAGAAGACAGCTTGTAGCCCGTAGTGATTATTAGTCGTTTTTAATACATTTATTTGGGCATGGGTCACCCATCGCTCCCTCCGTACCCAGGGTTGATAGCCTCCTCTGGGACACTGATGACAGTCTGGGTGGGGACCTGGATCTGTGAGTCCTGGAAGTCTCGGAGGCAGCGAGCGTCCATCACAATGACCGTAATGGCCTGGTCCCTCATCATCTTGAACAACCCCTCTGCTGTGATCCCTCCTGCTGACACCGCAGCTAGGGAGGTAGGGAGGGAGGGAGGTAGGGAGGGAGGTACGGAGAGAGGGAGGTACGGAGAGAGGTACGGAGGGAGGGAGGTAGGGAGAGAGGGAGGGAGGTACGGAGGGAGGTACGGAGAGAGGGAGGGAGGTACGGAGAGAGGGAGGGAGGTACGGAGGGAGGGAGGGAGGGAGGGAGGGGGAGGGAGGAGAGAGGGAGGTACGGAGAGAGGGAGGGAGGGGAGGGAGGTAGGGAGGGGGGAGGGAGGTAGGGAGGGAGGACGGAGAGAGGGAGGTAGGGAGGGAGGGAGGGAGGGAGAGAGGGAGGGAGGTACGGCGGGAGGGAGGGATGTACGGCGGGAGGGAGGGATGTACGGCGGGAGGGATGTACGGAGGGAGGGATGTACGGAGGGAGGGATGTACGGAGGGAGGGATGTACGGAGGGAGGGAGGTACGGAGGGAGGGAGGTACGGAGGGAGGGAGGTACGGAGGGAGGGAGGTACGGAGGGAGGGATATACGGCGGGAGGGATATACGGCGGGAGGGAGGGAGGTACGGCGGGAGGGAGGTACGGAGGGAGGGATGTACGGAGGGAGGGATGTACGGAGGGAGGGAGGTACGGAGGGAGGGATGTACGGAGGGAGGGAGGTACGGAGGGAGGGAGGTACGGAGGGAGGGATGTACGGCGGGAGGGAGGGATGTACGGAGGGAGGGATGTACGGCGGGAGGGAGGGATGTACGGCGGGAGGGGAGGTACGGCGGGAGATACGGCGGGAGGGGGAGGGAGGTACGGAGGGAGGGATGTACGGCGGGAGGGAGGGAGGTACGGAGGGAGGGATGTACGGCAGGAGGGAGGTACGGAGGGAGGGATGTACGGCGGGAGGGAGGTACGGAGGGAGGGAGGTAGGTACGGAGGGGATAATAAAAGATGGATAAATCAATAAACATCAACCTGTTGTGTAAAACAACTTATATTCATGTCATAACTTCGTATTACCTCAAATTCTGAAACTTTTTAACAAGCATTTGAGTCAGTTTGCTGGTCACCATCCTTACCTTTTGAAGTTAAATTTTTCAACTCCTTCTGCTCTTTTACCTAGAACACAGAACATTACAACTGAGACCACAGCATCTTAAAGGACCAACTCTCAACCACAACAACTGGTGTCGACAAATGATGGTGTCGACAACGGGTGGTGCTGACAGGGGTGGTGTCGACAGGGGTGGTGCTGACATGGGTGGTGTCGACAGGGGTGGTGCTGACATGGGTGGTGTCGACAGGGGTGGTGCTGACAGGGGTGGTGTCGACAGGGGTGGTGTCGACAGGGGTGGTGTCGACAGGGGTGGTGCTGACAGGGGTGGTGTCGACAGGGGTGGTGTCGACAGGGGTGGTGCTGACAGAGCTTACGTATCGACCTCACAGCCTTCGATAGAGCTGTTGTGTCCCCGTCATCATTCAGGGACCTACCTTCTTGATCTCTTTCCCTGCTTTCGGAGATGCCCTCCCTCCATCTTTCTCCGTCTTATCCTCCCTCCTTTTCTTCTCCTCTTGTCTCTCTTTCTCCTCAAGCTTTTTGCGAACCTCGACTTCCTCGTACCTAAACGCACACACACACACACACACACACAACACAAACACACAGGAAAACAGAAACAGTAACCTGTAGAAGCATTAGGCTGAGATTCTATAGCTTCAAATCAACGTATCTCCGTCTTTGGTAAAGTCCATGTTCTCCTTCAAACCATTCATGGTTATTGAAGTTCAGCTAAAACCTATGCCAACTGAATACCAGTTGATTTAGTAACATCCGGTACATAGTGAACGCAATGTCTGTGAATAAACGACGACAACACACCAACCTGAGTTTAAGGCTTTCAGAGAGTTTCTCGGCTTCTTCTATGGCTTTTTTAAAGCTGGTGGGCTAACACGGACAGGAAGAACTCCTTGGACAACAGAGAGGAAAGGTGCTTCAGATGACAGCGGTCTCAACAAGGGGAAAAACACAGCTGGCCAAAGATCAATACATTGTGTCGTTGCCAAACGGAATGACTTTTCACAATGTCAAGTACCTTTATTTAGTATTGATGGTTAACGTGAAACCAGCAGCATCCACTTCGAGTAAGACAGTACTATTCTATAACCAATCGGGAAAATCAATAGAGAGTGAAATCACGGTAGGAAGCCTTGTCCTCGTACGGATCGAACCCTCAATATGGTCAGTATCATAACAGTCCCGTGTGGGAGTGTGGCTCATCACTAGTTCTGCAGTCGACAAGCACACAGCCCGTGTCGGCATGGGGTTGAATCCCTCTTCAGCCACTACCCCCCCCCCTGTTCTCCCCTCTACACGCTGCGCCCCCCATTACATTCCTACAGTCTGAAAAACCCACTGAATACATGGGGAGGTGGGAGCTCCCAGTCTCCATTAAAACATATCGCATGGCTTGAACTCCCTCTGTGGTCTGAGTAGCAAAACATGGGTCGTATTCACTAGGGACCAAATGGAAGAACAAGGAAGGTTTAGATCCTGAACGTGTCCACATAAAGAAACACTTGTTTCAGACAGGGCTACCGTCAGTGGTACGGAGTGAACTAATGGACCACGGTCGGCACCTGTTGCTGCTTGAAGTCGGGCCTCTTCTTGATGAGATCATAAACCGTTAGGTATTTCATGTAGAGAACATAGGCCTTCTCCTCGTCTCCATCCAGACGACACTCCTCCGCAGCCTTGAAGATCTTACAGGCACTCTGGACATAGCTGGAACACACCACAGAACATAGCTGGAACACACCACAGAACATAGCTGGAACACACCACAGAACATAGCTGGAACTCACCACAGAACATAGCTGGAACTCACAACAGAACATAGCTGGAACTCACAACAGAACATAGCTGGAACTCACAACAGAACATTTACCATACACATAGCTGGAACTCACAACAGAACATAGCTGGAACTCACAACAGAACATAGCTGGAACTCACAACAGAACATAGCTGGAACTCACAACAGAACATTTACCATACACATAGCTGGAACACACCACAGAACATAGCTGGAACTCACAACAGAACATTTACCATACACATAGCTGGAACACACAACAGAACATTTACAGAACATAGCTGGAACTCACAACAGAACATTTACCATACACATAGCTGGAACACATGACAGAACATAGCTGGAACTCACAACAGAACATTTACCATACCCATAGCTGGAACTCACAACAGAACATTTACCATATACTCTGGACATAGCTGGAACTCACAACAGAACATTTACCATACACTCTGGACATAGCTGGAACTCACAACAGAACATTTACCATACACATAGCTGGAACTCACAACAGAACATTTACCATAAACTCTGGACATAGCTGGAACTCACAACATAACATTTACCATACCCATAGCTGGAACTCACAACAGAACATTTACCATACACATAGCTGGAACTCACAACAGAACATTTACCATACACTCTGGACATAGCTGGAACACACAACAGAACATTTACCATACCCATAGCTGGAACTCACAACAGAACATTTACCATACACTCTGGACATAGCTGGAACACACAACAGAACATTTACCATACACTCTGGACATAGCTGGAACTCACAACAGAACATTTACCATACACTCTGGACATAGCTGGAACTCACAACAGAACATTTACCATACACTCTGGACATAGCTGGAACTCACAACAGAACATTTACCATACACTCTGGACATAGCTGGAACTCACAACAGAACATTTACCATACACTCTGGACATAGCTGGAACTCACAACAGAACATTTACCATACACTCTGGACATAGCTGGAACTCACAATACAGACCATACTGGCTGGTCACATCAGGCCTGTTACCAGGACCATACTGGCTGGTCACATCAGGCCTGTTACCAGGACCATACTGACTGGTCACATCAGGCCTGTTACCAGGACCATACTGGCTGGTCACATCAGGCCTGTTACCAGGACCATACTGACTGGTCACATCAGGCCTGTTACCAGGACCATACTGGCTGGTCACATCAGGCCGTTTTCCAGGACCATACTGACTGGTCACATCAGGCCTGTTACCAGGTCCATTTAAATAACATCCATACCAGAACAACAGGCCTGTTACCAGGTCCATTTAAATAACATCCATACCAGAACAACAGGCCTGTTACCAGGTCCATTTAAATGACATCCATGCCAGAACAACAGGCCTGTTACCAGGTCCATTTAAATGACATCCATGCCAGAACAACAGGCCTGTTACCAGGTCCATTTAAATAACATCCATACCAGAACAACAGGCCTGTTACCAGGTCCATTTAAATAACATCCATTGTTACAAGGTCCATTTAAATAACATCCATACCAGAACAACAGGCCTGTTACCAGGTCCATTTAAATAACATCCATACCAGAACAACAGGCCTGTTACCAGGTCCATTTAAATAACATCCATACCAGAACAACAGGCCTGTTACCAGGTCCATTTAAATAACATCCATACCAGAACAACAGGCCTGTTACCAGGTCCATTTAAATAACATCCATACCAGAACAACAGGCCTGTTACCAGGTCCATTTAAATAACATCCATACCAGAACAACAGGCCTGTTACCAGGTCCATTTAAATAACATCCATACCAGAACAACAGGCCTGTTACCAGGTCCATTTAAATAACATCCATACCAGAACAACAGGCCTGTTACCAGGTCCATTTAAATAACATCCATACCAGAACAACAGGCCTGTTACCAGGTCCATTTAAATAACATCCATGCCAGAACAACAGGCCTGTTACCAGGTCCATTTAAATGACATCCATGCCAGAACAACAGGCCTGTTACCAGGTCCATTTAAATAACATCCATACCAGAACAACAGGCCTGTTACCAGGTCCATTTAAATAACATCCATACCAGAACAACAGGCCTGTTACCAGGTCCATTTAAATAACATCCATGCCAGAACAACAGGCCTGTTACCAGGTCCATTTAAATGACATCCATGCCAGAACAACAGGCCTGTTACCAGGTCCATTTAAATAACATCCATACCAGAACAACAGGCCTGTTACCAGGTCCATTTAAATGACATCCATGCCAGAACAACAGGCCTGTTACCTCCATTTAAATTTGTCCATACCAGAACAACAGGCCTGTTACCAGGTCCATTTAAATAACATCCATGCCAGAACAACAGGCCTGTTACCATCCATTTAAATAACATCCATACCAGAACAACAGGCCTGTTACAATTTTCACATCCATTCCAGACAACAGGCCTGTTACCAGGTCCATTTAAATAACATCCATTGAACAACAGGCCTGTTACCAGGTCTATTTAAATGACATCCATACTGTTACCAGGTCCATTTAAATAACATCCATACCAGAACAACAGGCCTGTTACCAGGTCTTTTAGCACCATTTAAATTTAAATGACATCCATACCAGAACAACAGGCCTGTTACCAGGTCTATTTAAATGACATCCATGCCAGAACAACAGGCCTGTTACCAGGTCCATTTAAATAACATCCATACCAGAACAACAGGCCTGTTACCAGGTCCATTTAAATAACATCCATACCAGAACAACAGCTTACCTCCTGGTGTTGATTTTGTCCGGCTTGACCTCAGCTTTCTTGTTGAGGTCCCCCAGGTTAGTAGAGAGGTACAAGTCCTTCGCCCCGCGGGACACCGCAGGCATTTTCAACGGTGGGTTATATATCACCAGCAGTGTACAATGTTCACATATTCCAGTCCTCACCGCTCTGGAAAGACAAAACAATTGAATCAAATAGCTTTTAGTATTATTATTATTATTATTATTATTATTAACCCCTTGCCTGCCCCCTTCATAGAGGCCAACGACCTTTAGCACCGATTGATGGGGCATCTTCTTCCAGGGGACTTTAAGAGGCCAGACGTTCAGTCTGAACGTTAACAGGCATCGCTTGTGGTTTTGGGAAACTTAAGGAGGAAGGTCGCCAGAAATGGGTTGGAACTGAAAAATACTGTCACTGTGATAAAGTCGGTGAGGGATAAATCAAATGGACGTATATTTTGAAGTGTCTGTCCTATATCTGAGAGAGATAACAAAGATGAGGACTTTGTAGGATTTGTTAAAAAAATATTTAAACACTTATTTATATATTTATTTATTTTTGCACTAAAGTACTTCCATTCCATGTTTAAACTGGTACCGGGCTGCCTACAGACACGTCTAGTCAGGCTGGTACCGGGCTGCCTACAGACACGTCTAGTCAGGCTGGTACCGGGCTGCCTACAGACACGTCTAGTCAGGCTGGTACCGGGCTGGGCTGCCTACAGACACGTCTAGTCAGGCTGGTACCGGGCTGCCTACAGACACGTCTAGTCAGGCTGGTACCGGGCTGGGCTGCCTACAGACACGTCTAGTCAGGCTGGTACCGGGCTGGGCTGCCTACAGACACGTCTAGTCAGGCTGGTACCGGGCTGCCTACAGACACGTCTAGTCAGGCTGGTACCGGGCTGCCTACAGACACGTCTAGTCAGGCTGGTACCGGGCTGGGCTGCCTACAGACACGTCTAGTCAGGCTGGTACCGGGCTGCCTACAGACACGTCTAGTCAGGCTGGTACCGGGCTGGGCTGCCTACAGACACGTCTAGTCAGGCTGGTACCGGGCTGGGCTGCCTACAGACACGTCTAGTCAGGCTGGTACCGGGCTGCCTACAGACACGTCTAGTCAGGCTGGTACCGGGCTGCCTACAGACACGTCTAGTCAGGCTGGTACCGGGCTGCCTACAGACACGTCTAGTCAGGCTGGTACCGGGCTGCCTACAGACACGTCTAGTCAGGCTGGTACCGGGCTGCCTACAGACACGTCTAGTCAGGCTGGTACCGGGCTGCCTACAGACTCGTCTAGTCAGGCTGGTATTGAACGGTGAGAACAATGTGGCGGAGGCAGCAGTGGAGTGAGGAGACGAGGAAACAGCACTGTCTAAGGAAAGAGAGTGAGGAAACCAACTTAATTAGGTCTATAATCAATAGCCTAAATGTGCCAGGCTCTATAAATCCTCCATATCTACAGAAGACTGATCCTGCTTCATTTATTCTCCCCAATTCCGATCTCGTTTCATCGCTGGAACTCCCCAACGGCTCGGGAGGCGAAGGTCGAGTCTTTCGTCCTCCAAAACATGAACCACCATCGAGTTCATTTGTCATGTCCTCTGCATCCATTTTGCTGTCATACGTGTTCAGCGTTTGTTATTTGTCGATCAAATCAAATTTATTTGTATAGCCCTTCGTACATCAGCTGATATCTCAAAGTTCTGCACAGAAACCCAGCCTAAAGCCCCAAACAGCAAGCAATGCAGGTGTAGAAGCATTGTGATATGCTATAGGTCAGGCCCTGTTGTTCACGTGCATGCTATGTATACATGTGTCATGTAAAAAGAGCAAGGGTTGAGGGAATCGGGAATGTTTTTCCTAAACAAATTAGGGATTTTGGTAACAGAACTTTTCAGTCAGAAATGGCTGTATTTATGTTACAGCTTCAGCAACATGGACAGCGCGATAAAGACTTGATGTTCTGTGGTGGTCGCTGCAGCAGGGAGGAGAGAGAGACAACGGTGCTAGTCACACAGTCACTCGCTGTCATTGTTTTTAACACAGAGAAGCAAGTCTGAGCACAATCAGATCAATTGTGGTCAGACTCCATCTAGTCATTCGTGTGTCTTAATTATTTCATCAAACAGTGCGCTTAAAGCATCAGACAAGCTCAGTGCATATAGTTGATTTAAAACACATAGGATGGGTCTGTATATGGAAAAACACGTCTTAAAATTTAGACCAATTGATTGGTCGAAAGAACAGACGACTCTCGGTCGACCAAGATTTTTTACGGCCCCATGTCGCAAGAATCTGTACACAATTCCTGGAAGCTGAAAATGTCCCCGTTCTTCCATGGCCTGCATACTCACCAGACACGTCACCCATTGAGCATGTTTGGGATGCTCTGGATCAACATATACGACAGCGTGTTCCAGTTCCCGACCATATCCAGCAACTTCACACAGCCATTGAAGAGGAGTGGGACAACATTTCACAGGACACAATCAGCAGCCTGATCAAATCTATGCAAAGGAGATGTGTCGCGCTGCATGAGGCAAATGGTGGTCACACCAGATACTGACTGGTTCTTATTCACGTCCCTACCTTTTTGTGTTTTTAGGGGTATCTGTGACCAACAGATGCATATCTGTATTCCCAGTCATGTGAAATCCATAGATTAGGTCCTAATTAATTTATTGAAATTGACTAATTTCCTTATATGAACTCATAAAAATAAAAAAGTTGCATGTTTCGTTTATATTTTTGTTCAGTGTAGAACCATGTCCAATAGGTTGTTGACGTTTTTGTTAGTAAGCGGTTGTTCTCTGAATGACCAAGCAAAGTACTGTAATGTGATTTGTGTACCTGAGGGTAAATTTCCGGTGTAACGTTACGTGTGATTATCTTTGGCGGTTCAGCTGGAGTAATGCATCCAAGCAAGATGTAAACATGAACTGTGCATTTAGCAAGGCTTCCAAGAAACGAAACCACAGACAATTTCTTTGACGAAATTGTAAATATAATATATGTGACATTGGACTTGCTACTAGCTAGTACGTTCGCAAAACTTTAAGTTAGCAAGCCAGGTAGCTTCCTAAGTAATGTTTCATCAGGAAGTGCAGTAGCTAGCCTGTCAAGTTAGTTTGTTAGCAGGATAGCTAGTTTATTAGCTGAACTAGGCTAGCTAGCTTTCACTGTAGTTGTTTACTCGAACAGGCTCTGTCAGCTTATGGATGTTTAGCTAGGTAACGACAAAGACGTTATAACCGTAACTATAACGGCGAATAGCCTCTAAGTTATTGCAATGATGAGATAGCAAGTGAATACGTTTGAAAAGAGGAAATAATACAACTTACCATAACGTTGCACTGTTGTCTTGTTCTGTTTTTTTCTAGTGTTTTCCGATAGTTACCACAGCCACAAAGTAAAAATTGGCTATGTCGTAAAAAAACATTCTTTTTAAGAAATGTGTTTTGGGGGCTTAATTTTGCGTTAGGTTTAGGCGTATGGTTCGCAGTGTGGTTACGGTTAGGTTTATAATCAGATTTTAAGAATATATATTTTAGAAACAGGCGGGGTTTATGACTGTGTGGCTGTGGTAAACTAGTGCCCTAGTCAGCTGACTCCTGATTCCCGGAAGAACTCAAGGGGGCGTATTTTTCAAAATGGCAAAACTTTATCAACAATGTAGAACACACCACTGCTAGAATCAACCCGATGTTTCTAAACAACAACCGTTGCTACGTGAGGCCTATTTGATCGATTAGAAGTTTCGTAATGTTTAGGTTGTTATGAATGTACTGTACTGAAACAGCAGGGAGCAGGTCTCGAACCGTTGACCTTCTAGCCAGAAGTCCAGCGCGCTATTTACTGTGCCGCAAAAGCATGCTCGACCGGCAGAGTCGATATCCGCGCTTATAAACCCAGGGTCTTTACAGTACTAACATAAGTGGACGTGGCATTTCGGCCACTTTGTAAAAATCTAGTTGTGCTTGTTTTCTGAAGATACTGATAGAGGACTAGTGGTGATAGAGGACTAGTGGTTAGAGGGGAGGCAGGTAGCCTAGTGGTTAGAGGGGGGGCAGGTAGCCTAGTGGTTAGAGGGGAGGCAGGTAGCCTAGTGGTTAGAGGGGAGGCAGGTAGCCTAGTGGTTAGAGGGGAGGCAGGTAGCTTAGTGGTTAGAGGGGAGGCAGGTAGCCTAGTGGTTAGAGGGAGGCAGGTAGCCTAGTGGTTAGGGGGGAGGCAGGTAGCCTAGTGGTTAGAGGGGAGGCAGGTAGCCTAGTGGTTAGAGGGGAGGCAGGTAGCCTAGTGGTTAGAGGGGAGGCAGGTAGCCTAGTGGTTAGAGGGGAGGCAGGTAGCCTAGTGGTTAGAGGGGAGGCAGGTAGCCTAGTGGTTAGAGGGGAGGCAGGTAGCCTAGTGGTTAGAGGGGAGGCAGGTAGCTTAGTGGTTAGAGGGGAGGCAGGTAGCCTAGTGGTTAGAGGGGAGGCAGGTAGCCTAGTGGTTAGAGGGGAGGCAGGTAGCCTAGTGGTTAGAGGGGAGGCAGGTAGCCTAGTGGTTAGAGGGGAGGCAGGTAGACTAGTGGTTAAAGGTACAAATCAAGGTACAACTCTGTCGTTCTGCCCCTGAACAAGGCAGTTAAACCACTGTTCCTAGGCCGTCATTGTAAATAAGAATTTGTTCTTAACTGACTTGCTTAGTTAAATAAAGGTTAAATATATCTATATATTTTTTAAATACAAAAATAGAGAGAAGTAGGGAACTTTATTTTGCCCCGTTGGATCTCTTTCAGTTGTAAAAAAAAGTTGCTTCCACTTCCCCCGGAAGATCAATCGACCTTATGATTTCCTGTTTGCAGTTTTTCAAAACTACCAACAAGTGCTAAATTATTGTTTTTGTTACCCCCTTTTCATGGTTTCCAATTGGTAGTTACATTATTGTCCCATCAGTGCAACTCCCGTACAGACTCGGGAGAGGCGAAGGTCAAGCCACACTGCTTCTTGACACAGTGCCAGCTTAACCAATGTGTCAGAGGAAACACCATACACCTGGTGACCATGGCAGTGTACATTGCACCCAGCCCACCACAGGAGTTGCTAGTGTGCAATGGGACAAGTACATCCCAGCTCCAGGGACAAACCCTCCCCTAACCTGGACACTGGGCCCCCATGGGTCTCCTGGTCGCTGCCAGCTGCAACAGAGTCTGGACTCGAACCAGGATCTCTAGTGGCACAGCCAGCACTGCGATGCAGTGCCTTAGATCACTGCCCCATGGGTCTCCTGGTCGCTGCCAGCTGCAACAGAGTCTGGACTCGAACCAGGATCTCTAGTGGCACAGCCAGCACTGCGATGCAGTGCCTTAGATCACTGCCCCATGGGTCTCCTGGTCGCTGCCAGCTGCAACAGAGTCTGGACTCGAACCAGGATCTCTAGTGGCACAGCCAGCACTGCGATGCAGTGCCTTAGATCACTGCCCCATGGGTCTCCTGGTCGCTGCCAGCTGCAACAGAGTCTGGACTCGAACCAGGATCTCTAGTGGCACAGCCAGCACTGCCATGCAGTGCCTTAGATCACTGCCCCATGGGTCTCCTGGTCGCTGCCAGCTGCAACAGAGTCTGGACTCGAACCAGGATCTCCAGTGGCACAGCCAGCACTGCCATGCAGTGCCTGGGTAGATCACTGCCCCATGGGTCTCCTGGTCACTGCTGCCAGCTGCAACAGAGTCTGGACTCGAACCAGGATCTCTAGTGGCACAGCCAGCACTGCGATGCAGTGCCTTAGATCACTGCCCCATGGGTCTCCTGGTCGCTGCCAGCTGCAACAGAGTCTGGACTCGAACCAGGATCTCCAGTGGCACAGCCAGCACTGCGATGCAGTGCCTTAGATCACTGCCCCATGGGTCTCCTGGTCAACAGCTGCCAGCTGCAACAGAGTCTGGACTCGAACCAGGATCTCTAGTGGCACAGCCAGCACTGCGATGCAGTGCCTTAGATCACTGCCCCACTCTGGAGTCCCTTTGCAATTACATTTATGGAATTTATACATTTTAAGACTAAAACGCCTGATTTCGGGCACTAGATTCGCTGGACATTACAGATAATATGTTTACAATAGTTATTTTATTGATATCCCACCGTTTAATAAGTCAGAACACCATAAAATAGAGGAATATATTATATGTGTGACATTCAACAAAATAAAATGGTGTCTGGGATCTTGGTTGAACAAGAGGGAGTAATTCTACACCCTGCGCAGTCGGTGCACTGCAGAGCTGCGGGTTGGCATGCAAGCTCCCGTGTTGTCAAAGTGCTGTCTGTAGTGGATTTTCTGAATTTGTCTATTTGCACATTCCTTTCCAGTAGGCTAATAATAGCCTAGTAAACTAGGCAAGAAAGATTGACAAAAGGACATAATCTGCTTATTCCTCCATGTTATTATTGTTGCAACACAACAGCTTTTGAAGCGCACAGAATCCTTTAAAGGGATTTTAGCGTTATCGCAACGAGTGGAAGTCTACTGGTATCTGCAAGCAGTCATTGCTCTAAAGCTAGTTAGCTTTGGGTCATGAAACTACCTCTAACTTTCCTTCATACTGGACACAGAAAGATAAATATGGTATAAATATGCTGCTGCTCCAGTTTCAACTGTTCTGCCTGCGGCTATGGAACCCTGACCTGTTCACCGGACGTGCTACCTGTCCCAGACCTATTATTTGACCATGCTGGTCATTTATGAACATTTGAACATCTTGGCCATGTCCTGTTATAATCTCCACCCGGCACAGCCAGAAGAGGACTGGCCACCCTCATAGCCTGGTTCCTCTAGGTTTTGGCCTTTCTAGGGAGTTTTTCCTGGGCAACGTGCTTCAACATCTGCATTGCTTGCTGTTTGGGGTTTCAGGCTGGGATTCTGTACAGCAGTACAACAGTACGAAGGGCTATATATATACATTTCATTTTGATTTATCCACGAGTTCATAAAGGGCCTCATTGCCAAAATCTCAAAGTATCCCTTTAAGTTCCAACACTGCTAGTATATTAATAAATGTCTCATCCACTCCTTCACAACCCGGTGCCTGCTGTGCTGTCTTCTCCATTAATCTTGATTTATGTAACAACATCTTTGGCTTTAGAACAAATTCATGTTAACTTTTTTTAAATAATTGACAAACATAACATAACATGTTATTCTAATAATAAATTACATTGAATTACCAATTCACTAGTAACAAAGGAAGTTCCTCCTCTCCTCACAGTCCCTGGATCCCCAATGCTCTCCCTCTCTGGCCAGGGTCCCACAGCGGAGGTGTTGGGTGGGGCAGCCTGAGCCAACCTCCTCCCAGTACAGGCCTGGTTCTCCAGGTGTCCCCGTTCACCCACAGACAGAAACCACTGAAAAGCGTCCACACATGGTCCGTCTGGGCCCCCTTTTGAATTCATAATTCTCTGGACGAGGAGCTGCTCATTCTCAGACAGCAGGCTGGTGAGGTCAGTGTAGTGCTTCCTGCAGTGCTCCAGAGCCTCCTCCCACGTCTTGTTCATCTGTACCAGGATCACATTCAGATCAAAGTACAAGAAAGGGTTTCTCAGCCAATCAGCCACCAACATCCGGCTTCCTTACCTGCGGGATCGTCTGAAACCAGCCACCCAGACAGCTGATGAAACGGAGGAGTAATTTCTGTCTATAATAAAGCCCTTTTGTGGGGAAAAACTCATTCTGATTGGCTGTGCCTTGATCCCCAGTGGGTGGGCCAGTCTCCCAAGTGAGTGGGCCTATGCCCCCCAGACCTACCCATTGCTGCACCCCTGCCCAGTCAGGTGAAATCCATAGATTAGGGCCCTATTAATGAATTGAAATGGACTGATTTTCTTATATGAACTGTAACTCAGTAAAATCGTTGAAATTGTTGCATGTTGCGTTTATATTTTTGTTCAGCATAGATGATTCGAGACAATGTCTTAAGTAGTTGAACATGTTATTACTCCATGTGAAAGGAACAAACTGACACGTTTTCATTTTCATCAAGGGTCACTTCCCTTCCCTCTACATTTCTTTGTTTAGGTAAATCTCCTCTCTGCATCTCAGTCAAATGTTTTTCAGCCATGTAAAAAACCCTTCAGACCTTTTCAGCCAAGCCTGGGTTGGGCAGCAGCACAGCAGGGAAGATGTCCCCAAGTTAATTCCCCAAGGTCATGGATCATCGTCTTTATTCCCTCTTCAGGCCTGTTATCCAATTGTGTTTACTTGATCTGTCAGTGATGTAATCTCAGCAAAAAAAAGAAACGTCCATTTTTCAGGACCCTGTCTTTCAAAGAGAATTCGTAAAAATCCAAATAACTTCACAGATCTTCATTGTAAAGGGTTTAAACACTGTTACCCATGCTTGTTTAATGAACCTTAAACAATTAATGAACATGCACCTGTGGAACGGTCGTAAAGACACTAACAGCTTACAGACGGTAGGCAATTAAGGTCATAGTTATGAAAACTTAGGACACTAAAGAAGCCTATCTACTGACCCTGAAAACACCAAAAGAAAGATGCCCAGGGTCCCTGCTCATCTGCGTGAACGTGCCTTAGGCATGCTGCAAGGAGGCATGAGGACTGCAGATGTGGCCAGGGCAACAAATTGCAATGTTCGTACTGTGAGACGCCGAAGACATCGCTACAGGGAGACAGGACGGACATCTGATTGTCCTCGCAGTGGCAGACCACATGTCACAACGCATGTTGACTCACCCAGCTTGAAAAGAAATGCCATCCTCCTCTCTTTCATGTTGCTGAAATGGTCTATCACTCTGTCAGACAATACACGTTTTTAGTTTTTGTTGTCCAAGGCTACCTGGCTAAAATGCATCTAACTACATATTGAACTTTCATCTTCTCAGGCCAGTATGGATAATTAAGTAAAACCACATGTCCAAATCCTTATCTCCGTCCATGGAAGGGACCATTTTATTAGCTATTAGCCACCGGAGTACAACAACACAACGAGATGCAACAAAATATATGTATTTCAATGATGTTTGGCTTGATGTGATGTGATTGGTCTGGCACTTTGTTTTGGTGGTAGGACCATTTACAGTTGAGCTCACTCAGTTTAGCTCAACACTGATGGGCTATTATTGTATTTTTTTTTATCAAGGGAGGCCAAATGCTCACTGGCTACCTTGCATTCCAACTCTCCAACAATATCATCTATTTTTGGACCATAGAGCATCAGATAGATGGGCTACACATCCAGACAGGG
>NW_025745991.1:202500-204519 GCF_021184085.1 Oncorhynchus gorbuscha | reverse complement strand
AAATAAAATAATAATAATAATAATAATAATAATAATAATATAATAATAATAATAATAATAATAATAATAAAAATAAAATAATAATAATAATAATAATAATAATAATAATAAAATAATAATAATAATAATAATAATAATAATATAATAATAAGAATAATAATAATAATAATAAAAATAATAATAATAATAATAATAATAATAAAATAATAATAAGAATAATAATAATAAAATAATAATAATAATAAAATAATAATAAGAATAATAATAATAAAATAATAATAATAATAAAATAATAATAAGAATAATAATAATAATAAAATAATAATAATAATAATAAAATAATAATAATAATAATAATAATAATAATAAAATAATAATAATAATAAAATAATAATAATAATAAAATAATAATAAGAATAATAATAATAAAATAATAATAAGAATAATAATAATAAAATAATAATAATAATAATAATAAAATAATAATAATAATAAAATAATAATAAGAATAATAATAATAAAATAATAATAATAATAAAATAATAATAAGAATAATAATAATAAAATAATAATAATAATAATAATAATAATAATAATAAAATAATAATAAGAATAATAATAATAATAAAATAATAATAATAATAATAATAATAAAATAATAATAATAATAAAATAATAATAAGAATAATAATAATAAAATAATAATAAAATAATAATAAGAATAATAATAATAATAATAATAATAATAATAAAATAATAATAATAAAATAATAATAATAATAATAATAATAAAATAATAATAATAATAATAATAAAATAATAATAATAAAATAATAATAATAATATAATAATAATAATAATAATAATAATAATAATAAAATAATAATAATAATAATAATAATAATAATAATAATAAATAAAAAAATAATAATAATAATAATAATAATAATAATAATAATAATAATAAAATAATAATAATAATAATATAATAATAATAATAATAATAATAATAATAATAAAATAACAATGATAATAATAATAGTAATAATAAAATAATAATAATAATAATATAATAATAAGAATAATCATAATAATAAAATAATAATAATAATAATAATAATGATAATAATAATAATAATAAAATAATAATAATAATAATAATAATAATAATAATTATAATAATAATAATAATAATAAAATAAAGTACTTTTGTTTGTTTTTGAAGTTTGATGGTCTTACACAGCTGCAACTTGGTTTGTTTGTTATTCCCCGTTCTCCCATGAGCACCTCTCTTTGTCTTCATACGTGATTCCAAAGCAGCGCTCCCTCTTGTGTTTAGCGTTTTGAAGACTTTATAAAAGAATACTTTATAAAAGAATACTTTATAAAATAATACTTTATTAAATAATACTTTATTAAATAATACTTTATTAAATAATACTTTATTAAATAATACTTTATAAAATAATACTTTATAAAATAATACTTTATTAAATAAGACTTTATTAAATAAGACTTTATTAAATAAGACTTTATTAAGGGGTTGGAAAGAGTTTAGAAGCAATAGTTTTTATACTGTTAGTCATTTGTTTGTGGATAGTTTCTGAATCATTAATAAACAGTTAATAACTAATTGGTTAATTTTAATTAACGAGTTAAAACAACAGTTCTAAAGGTGTAATATCTACTTATTAACCCTTTACAAACCACCTGTCTTCCACACTCTCCCCATATCCCCTCTCCCCGAGTTAGACCTATTAGAGACCCATATTCCAACCCATCTCTCAATGTCTAGACTAACTGAATTCTCTGTCTGTCTCCTATTCCTCTCTCTGTCTGAATGTCTCTCTCCCAGACCTGGTCTATGAGGAGGGAAGTTGTGTGAAGGCCTCAGACTGTCCCTGTGAATACCACGGCATGGTCTATCCCTCTGGACAGACAGTTCAGGAGGAGTGTAACAACTGGTAGGACATCTCTCTATGATCTCATCTCTCTATCATCTACGCTCTCTATAATCTC
>NW_025745991.1:180000-190000 GCF_021184085.1 Oncorhynchus gorbuscha | reverse complement strand
TCTGTAGCTCAGTTGGTAGAGCATGGCGCTTGTAACGCCAGGGTAGTGGGTTCGATCCCCGGGACCACCCATACGTAGAATGTATGCACACATGACTGTAAGTCGCTTTGGATAAAAGCGTCTGCTAAAAAGCATATATTATTATTATTATTATGTACTGTAAATGGTAGATGTTTTGGATCACAACAACATGTATCAGTATATACAGTATATAATAGTATAGTATATATATAATATAGCTGAATCACAGAACTATTGTGTTGTGAATGAGTACATCCTTCCTCCCCTGCAGTCCAGATCTGCAAAACCTCTGACCACCAGAACCAAACCGGGTAGTGTGCATGCAAGAATTTGTTGTGGGTTCCTTCTGAAATCTCTGATGTTATGACACACCTCCTTCTCCCCTGCCCTCCCCCTCCTCCCCGCCTCCCCCTCCTCCCGCCTCCCCCTCCTCCCCCGCCTCCCCCTCCTCCCCTGCCCCTCCCCCTCCTCCCCTGCCCTCCCCCTCCTCCCCTGCCCTCCCCCTCCTCCCCCTGCCCTCCCCCTCCTCCCCTGCCCTCCCCCTCCTCCCCTGCCCTCCCCCTCCTCCCCTCCCCTCCTCTCCCCTCCCCTGCCCTCCCCCTGCCCTCCCCTGCCCTCCCCTGCCCTCCCCCAGGTCTGGGTTCCTTCTGAAACACTAAGGTAGTCCATCTCTGATGTTGTGACATACCTCTCCTCCCCTGCCCTCCCCCTCCTCCCCTGTCCTCCTCCTCCTCCCCCTCCTCCCCTGCCCTCCCCTCCCCTGCCCTCCCCCCTCCCCTGCCCTCCCCTCCTCCCCTGTCCTCCCCCTGCCCTCCCCCTCCTCCCCTGCCCTCCCCCAGGTCTGGGTTCCTTCTGAAACACTAAGGTAGTCCATCTCTGATGTTGTGACATACCTCTCCTCCCCTGTCCTCCCCCTACTCCCCTGCCCTCCCCCTCCTCCCCTGCCCTCCCCTCTCCTCCCCTCCCCTCCCTCCCCTGCCCTCCCCCTGCCCTCCCCTGCCCTCCCCCTCCTCCCCTGCCCTCCCCCTCCTCCCCTCCCCTCCTCTCCCCTCCCCTGCCCTCCCCCTCCTCCCCTGCCCTCCCCCAGGTCTGGGTTCCTTCTGAAACACTAAGGTAGTCCATCTCTGATGTTGTGACATACCTCTCCTCCCCTGTCCTCCCCCTCCTCCCCTGCCCTCCCCCTCCTCCCCTGCCCCCCCTCCCCCTCCTCTCCCCTCCCCTCCCCTGCCCTCCCCCTGCCCTCCCCTGCCCTCCCCCAGCTCTGGGTTCCTTCTGAAACACTAAGGTAGTCCATCTCTGATGTTGTGACATACCTCTCCTCCCCTGCCCTCCCCAGGTCCCCGTCTGGTATGATAGAGAGCACCCCTCACCTGTTTGGCAACGCCTGGAGGGTATCCTCTGCCTGTGTCCCCAGCCAGAGTGTTCCCCAGCTTGACCCATGTGACACGCATCAGCAAGCAGGTACGTGTCCTTCTAAACCATAAGTCCTCCTACGTCATTATCAAATAGAAACATGTCATGCCTTTCAATAAATATTTTCCTTATGTGTTTTAGAACCCTCACTGCAAAATAACTCAAACTTAAACAGAGATGCTCTCTCTCTCTCTCTCTCTATTTCTCTCTCTCTTTCTCTCTCTCCCTCTCTCTCTCTTGCTCTTTCTCTCTCTCTCTTTCTCTCTCTCGCTCTTTCTCTCTCTCGCTCTTTCTCTTTCTCTCTCTCACTCTCTCTCTCTCTCTCTTTCATGCTCTCTCTCTATTTATCTCTCCCTCTCTCTCCTGCTCTTTCTCTCTCTCTCTCTGTCTCTCTCTCTCTCTCGCTCTCTCTCTCTATTTCTCTCTCTCTTTCTCTCTCTCCCTCTCCCTCTCTTGCTCTTTCTCTCTCTTCCTTTCTCTCTCTCTCTCTCTCTTATCTCTCTCTCTCTCTCTCTCTCTCTCTCTCTCTCTCTCTCTCTCTCTCTCTCTCTCTCTCTCTCTCTCTCTCTCTCTCTCTCTCTCTCTCTCTCTCTCTCTCTATTTCTCGCTCTTTCTCTCTCTCTCTCTCTCTCTCTCTCTCTCTCTCTCTCTCTCTCTCTCTCTCTCTCTCTCTCTCTCTCTCTCTCTCTCTCTCTCTCTCTCTCTCTCTCTCTCTCTCTCTCTCTCTCTCTCTCTCTCTCTCTCTCTCCTCCTCCACCCCACCCCATAGCATCCTACGCCTCTGAGATGTGTGACATCCTGAACCAGGAGTTGTTCTCAGCGTGTCATGAGTACCTGAGTCCGGTGCCCTTTCACCAACAGTGTAAAGCAGACACCTGTAAGTGTGGCCAGCCCTGCCTCTGCTCTTCCCTGGCCCACTATGCTAGACAGTGCAGGAAGTACTCTGTCATCACGGAGTTCAGAGCCAGCGTACCTGACTGTGGTGAGTACTGTGGTCTGGCCCTGGATGTTACTTTCAATCTGCTTTAAGTATTGTATGTTTAGACAGTATAGTTCAGACTGCTAGTGATTCATGGCTTTAAGTATTGTATGTTTAGACAGTATAGTTCAGACTGCTAGTGATTCATGGCTTTAAGTATTGTATGTTTAGACAGTATAGTTCAGACTGCTAGTGATTCATGGCTTTAAGTATTGTATGTTTAGACAGTATAGTTCAGACTGCTAGTGATTCATGCCTTTAAGTATTGTATGTTTAGACAGTATTGTTCAGACTGTTAGTGATTCATGTCTTTAAGTATTGTATGTTTAGACAGTATTGTTTTAGTGAGTCATGTGTACTCTGTACTAGTATGTGAACTGGGGTTCAGGAAGTTCAATTCTATAAATGTAAACAAACAAGGTTTGTGACACCAACTGGTACAGAAATACACGTTAGACGTTAGACGTTTACAGTTGTAGATCTGGTGAAATTACACCATTTCTTTGACTAAAAAGGTAATTGAATGATAAGTAAGAGCTTATTGACTGTCAGTATATATCAGTCTCCTTCCCCTGTAGAGGTGACATTATTGACTGTCAGTATATATCCTTCCCCTATAGAGATGACATTATTGACTGTCAGTATATATCCTTCCCCTATAGAGATGACATTATTGACTGTCAGTATATATCCTTCCCCTATAGAGATGACATTATTGACTGTCAGTATATATCCTTCCCCTATAGAGAACACATTATTGACTGACAGTATATATCCTTCCCCTGTAGAGGTGACATTATTGACTGTCAGTATATATCCTTCCCCTATAGAGGTGACATTATTGACTGTCAGTATATATCCTTCCCCTATAGAGGTGACATTATTGACTGTCAGTATATATCAGTCTCCTTCCCCTGTAGAGGTGACATTATTGACTGTCAGTATATATCCTTCCCCTGTAGAGGTGACATTATTGACTGTCAGTATATATCCTTCCCCTATAGAGGTGACATTATTGACTGTCAGTATATATCAGTCTCCTTCCCCTGTAGAGGTGACATTATTGACTGTCAGTATATATCCTTCCCCTGTAGAGATGACATTATTGACTGTCAGTATATATCCTTCCCCTGTAGAGAACACATTATTGACTGTCAGTATATATCCTTCCCCTGTAGAGAACACATTATTGACTGTCAGTATATATCCTTCCCTGTAGAGAACACATTATTGACTGTCAGTATATATCAGTCTCCTTCCCTGTAGAGAACACATTATTGACTGTCAGTATATATCCTTCCCTGTAGAGAACACATTATTGACTGTCAGTATATATCAGTCTCCTTCCCCTGTAGAGGTGACATTATTGACTGTCAGTATATATCCTTCCCCTGTAGAGATGACATTATTGACTGTCAGTATATATCCTTCCCCTGTAGAGAACACATTATTGACTGTCAGTATATATCCTTCCCCTGTAGAGAACACATTATTGACTGTCAGTATATATCCTTCCCCTGTAGAGAACACATTATTGACTGTCAGTATATATCAGTCTCCTTCCCCTGTAGAGAACACATTATTGACTGTCAGTATATATCCTTCCCCTGTAGAGAACACATTATTGACTGTCAGTATATATCAGTCTCCTTCCCCTGTAGAGGTGACATTATTGACTGTCAGTATATATCCTTCCCCTGTAGAGAACACATTATTGACTGTCAGTATATATCCTTCCCCTGTAGAGAACACATTATTGACTGTCAGTATATATCCTTCCCCTGTAGAGGTGACATTATTGACTGTCAGTATATATCCTTCCCCTGTAGAGAACACATTATTGACTGTCAGTATATATCCTTCCCCTGTAGAGAACACATTATTGACTGTCAGTATATATCAGTCTCCTTCCCCTGTAGAGGTGACATTATTGACTGTCAGTATATATCCTTCCCCTGTAGAGATGACATTATTGACTGTCAGTATATATCCTTCCCCTGTAGAGAACACATTATTGACTGTCAGTATATATCCTTCCCCTGTAGAGAACACATTATTGACTGTCAGTATATATCCTTCCCCTGTAGAGAACACATTATTGACTGTCAGTATATATCAGTCTCCTTCCCCTGTAGAGAACACATTATTGACTGTCAGTATATATCCTTCCCCTGTAGAGAACACATTATTGACTGTCAGTATATATCAGTCTCCTTCCCCTGTAGAGGTGACATTATTGACTGTCAGTATATATCCTTCCCCTGTAGAGAACACATTATTGACTGTCAGTATATATCCTTCCCCTGTAGAGAACACATTATTGACTGTCAGTATATATCCTTCCCCTGTAGAGGTGACATTATTGACTGTCAGTATATATCCTTCCCCTGTAGAGAACACATTATTGACTGTCAGTATATATCCTTCCCCTGTAGAGAACACATTATTGACTGACAGTATATATCCTTCCCCTATAGAGAACACATTATTGACTGTCAGTATATATCAGTCTCCTTCCCCTGTAGAGAACACATTATTGACTGTCAGTATATATCAGTCTCCTTTCCCTGTAGAGATGACATTATTGACTGTCAGTATATATCCTTCCCCTGTAGAGGTGACATTATTGACTGTCAGTATATATCCTTCCCCTATAGAGGTGACATTATTGACTGTCAGTATATATCCTTCCCCTGTAGAGAACACATTATTGACTGTCAGTATATATCCTTCCCCTGTAGAGAACACATTATTGACTGTCAGTATATATCAGTCTCCTTCCCCTGTAGAGAACACATTATTGACTGTCAGTATATATCCTTCCCCTGTAGAGAACACATTATTGACTGTCAGTATATATCCTTCCCCTGTAGAGAACACATTATTGACTGTCAGTATATATCCTTCCCCTGTAGAGAACACATTATTGACTGTCAGTATATATCCTTTCCCTGTAGAGGTGACATTATTGACTGTCAGTATATATCCTTCCCCTGTAGAGGTGACATTATTGACTGTCAGTATATATCCTTCCCCTGTAGAGGTGACATTATTGACTGTCAGTATATATCCTTCCCCTATAGAGGTGACATTATTGACTGTCAGTATATATCCTTCCCCTGTAGAGAACACATTATTGACTGTCAGTATATATCCTTCCCCTGTAGAGAACACATTATTGACTGTCAGTATATATCCTTCCCCTGTAGAGAACACATTATTGACTGTCAGTATATATCAGTCTCCTTCCCCTGTAGAGGTGACATTATTGACTGTCAGTATATATCCTTCCCCTGTAGAGATGACATTATTGACTGTCAGTATATATCCTTCCCCTGTAGAGAACACATTATTGACTGTCAGTATATATCCTTCCCCTGTAGAGAACACATTATTGACTGTCAGTATATATCCTTCCCCTGTAGAGAACACATTATTGACTGTCAGTATATATCCTTCCCCTGTAGAGAACACATTATTGACTGTCAGTATATATCCTTCCCCTGTAGAGAACACATTATTGACTGTCAGTATATATCAGTCTCCTTCCCCTGTAGAGAACACATTATTGACTGTCAGTATATATCCTTCCCCTGTAGAGAACACATTATTGACTGTCAGTATATATCCTTCCCCTGTAGAGAACACATTATTGACTGTCAGTATATATCCTTCCCCTGTAGAGAACACATTATTGACTGTCAGTATATATCCTTCCCCTGTAGAGAACACATTATTGACTGTCAGTATATATCCTTCCCCTGTAGAGAACACATTATTGACTGTCAGTATATATCCTTCCCCTGTAGAGGTGACATTATTGACTGTCAGTATATATCCTTCCCCTGTAGAGGTGACATTATTGACTGTCAGTATATATCCTTCCCCTGTAGAGGTGACATTATTGACTGTCAGTATATATCCTTCCCCTATAGAGGTGACATTATTGACTGTCAGTATATATCAGTCTCCTTCCCCTATAGAGGTGACATTATTGACTGTCAGTATATATCAGTCTCCTTCCTCTGTAGAGGTGACATTATTGACTGTCAGTATATATCCTTCCCCTGTAGAGGTGACATTATTGACTGTCAGTATATATCAGTATCCTTCCCCTGTAGAGGTGACATTATTGACTGACAGTATATATCAGTCTCCTTCCCCTGTAGAGGTGACATTATTGACTGTCAGTATATATCCTTCCCCTATAGAGGTGATATTATTGACTGTCAGTATATATCAGTCTCCTTCCCCTGTAGAGGTGATATTATTGACTGACAGTATATATCCTTCCCCTGTAGAGGTGACATTATTGACTGTCAGTATATATCCTTCCCCTATAGAGAACACATTATTGACTGTCAGTATATATCCTTCCCCTGTAGAGGTGATATTATTGACTGTCAGTATATATCAGTCTCCTTCCCCTGTAGAGGTGACATTATTGACTGTCAGTATATATCAGTCTCCTTCCCCTGTAGAGATGACATTATTGACTGTCAGTATATATCCTTCCCCTATAGAGAACACATTATTGACTGTCAGTATATATCCTTCCCCTGTAGAGGTGATATTATTGACTGTCAGTATATATCAGTCTCCTTCCCCTGTAGAGGTGACATTATTGACTGTCAGTATATATCAGTCTCCTTCCCCTATAGAGGTGACATTATTGACTGTCAGTATATATCCTTCCCCTGTAGAGGTGACATTATTGACTGACAGTATATATCCTTCCCCTATAGAGGTGACATTATTGACTGACAGTATATATCCTTCCCCTGTAGAGGTGATATTATTGACTGTCAGTATATATCAGTCTCCTTCCCCTGTAGAGGTGACATTATTGACTGTCAGTATATATCCTTCCCCTATAGAGGTGATATTATTGACTGACAGTATATATCCTTCCCCTATAGAGGTGACATTATTGACTGTCAGTATATATCCTTCCCCTATAGAGGTGACATTATTGACTGTCAGTATATATCCTTCCCCTGTAGAGGTGACATTATTGACTGTCAGTATATATCAGTCTCCTTCCCCTGTAGAGGTGACATTATTGACTGTCAGTATATATCAGTCTCCTTCCCCTGTAGAGGTGACATTATTGACTGTCAGTATATATCCTTCCCCTATAGAGGTGACATTATTGACTGTCAGTATATATCCTTCCCCTGTAGAGGTGACATTATTGACTGTCAGTATATATCCTTCCCCTATAGAGGTGACATTATTGACTGTCAGTATATATCCTTCCCCTGTAGAGGTGACATTATTGACTGTCAGTATATATCAGTCTCCTTCCCCTGTAGAGGTGACATTATTGACTGTCAGTATATATCAGTCTCCTTCCCTGTAGAGGTGACATTATTGACTGTCAGTATATATCCTTCCCTATAGAGGTGACATTATTGACTGTCAGTATATATCCTTCCCCTGTAGAGGTGACATTATTGACTGTCAGTATATATCCTTCCCCTATAGAGGTGACATTATTGACTGACAGTATATATCCTTCCCCTGTAGAGGTGACATTATTGACTGACAGTATATATCCTTCCCCTGTAGAGGTGACATTATTGACTGTCAGTATATATCCTTCCCCTGTAGAGGTGATATTATTGACTGTCAGTATATATCCTTCCCCTGTAGAGGTGACATTATTGACTGTCAGTATATATCAGTCTCCTTCCCCTGTAGAGGTGACATTATTGACTGTCAGTATATATCAGTCTCCTTCCCCTATAGAGGTGACATTATTGACTGTCAGTATATATCCTTCCCCTGTAGAGGTGACATTATTGACTGTCAGTATATATCCTTCCCCTGTAGAGGTGACATTATTGATTGTCAGTATATATCAGTCTCCTTCCCCTATAGAGGTGACATTATTGACTGTCAGTATATATCCTTCCCCTGTAGAGGTGACATTATTGACTGTCAGTATATATCCTTCCCCTGTAGAGGTGACATTATTGACTGTCAGTATATATCAGTCTCCTTCCCCTATAGAGGTGACATTATTGACTGTCAGTATATATCCTTCCCCTGTAGAGGTGACATTATTGACTGTCAGTATATATCCTTCCCCTGTAGAGGTGACATTATTGACTGTCAGTATATATCAGTCTCCTTCCCCTGTAGAGATGACATTATTGACTGCCAGTATATATCCTTCCCCTGTAGAGGTGACATTATTGACTGACAGTATATATCCTTCCCCTGTAGAGGTGACATTATTGACTGTCAGTATATATCAGTCTCCTTCCCCTGTAGAGGTGATATTATTGACTGTCAGTATATATCCTTCCCCTATAGAGAACACATTATTGACTGTCAGTATATATCCTTCCCCTGTAGAGGTGACATTATTGACTGTCAGTATATATCCTTCCCCTGTAGAGATGACATTATTGACTGTCAGTATATATCCTTCCCCTGTAGAGGTGACATTATTGACTGTCAGTATATATCCTTCCCCTGTAGAGGTGACATTATTGACTGTCAGTATATATCCTTCCCCTATAGAGGTGACATTATTGACTGTCAGTATATATCCTTCCCCTGTAGAGGTGACATTATTGACTGTCAGTATATATCCTTCCCCTATAGAGAACACATTATTGACTGTCAGTATATATCCTTCCCCTGTAGAGGTGACATTATTGACTGTCAGTATATATCAGTCTCCTTCCCCTGTAGAGGTGACATTATTGACTGTCAGTATATATCCTTCCCCTGTAGAGATGACATTATTGACTGTCAGTATATATCCTTCCCCTGTAGAGGTGATATTATTGACTGTCAGTATATATCCTTCCCCTGTAGAGGTGACATTATTGACTGACAGTATATATCAGTCTCCTTCCCCTGTAGAGGTGATATTATTGACTGTCAGTATATATCCTTCCCCTATAGAGGTGACATTATTGACTGTCAGTATATATCCTTCCCCTATAGAGGTGACATTATTGACTGTCAGTATATATCCTTCCCCTATAGAGGTGACATTATTGACTGTCAGTATATATCCTTCCCCTGTAGAGGTAACATGCCCAGATACCATGGAGTACGGAACCTGTGTGTCGTCGTGCCAACGGCATTGCTCCGCCCTGTCCACGCAGCAGCACTGTGGAGAGGAGTGTGAGGAGGGCTGTGTGTGTCCACACGGCACGTTCTACAGCACACACACACACACCTGTGTGCCCAGGTAAGACTGGCACTGGGGGGCGGGGCCGAGTGGCACAATTTCCCATTTACAATTCAGAGTCTATAGAAGTGACACTTATTCAGTCTATATTTAGTTTAGAAGAACGAGAAGTGACACTTATTCAGTCTATATTTAGTTTAGAAGAACGAGAAGTGACACCTATTCAGAGTCTATATTTAGTTTAGAACAAAGAGAAGTGACACTCAGTCCATTATCATCATTGGGACTAAAGGAAAGTCCAACCATGTTGTAACTTAGTACTTCGTTTCCACATGAATCAGTGTTGTCCTTCTGATTACATGGCCCTAGGACTTCCTTTACACATGAATCAGTGTTGTCCTTCTGATTACACGGCCCCAGGACTTCCTTTCCAC
>NW_025745991.1:135000-172500 GCF_021184085.1 Oncorhynchus gorbuscha | reverse complement strand
ATGATCTGGGCTAGATTCCCCAAAGTCCTGACAGTAGTTAGTTACCTTTAGGATAATGATCTTGGCTCGTTCCCCAAAGTCCTGACAGTGGTTAGTTACCTTTAGGATAATGATCTGGGCTAGATTCCCCAAAGTCCTGACAGTAGTTAGTTACCTTTAGGATAATGATCTGGGCTAGATTCCCCAAAGTCCTGACAGTAGTTAGTTACCTCTAGGAGAATGATCTTGGCTCGTTCCCCAAAGTCCTGACAGTGGTTAGTTACCTTTAGGATAATGATCTGGGCTAGATTCCCCAACGTCCTGACAGTAGTTAGTTACCTCTAGGAGAATGATCTTGGCTCGTTCCCCAAAGTCCTGACAGTGGTTAGTTACCTTTAGGATAATGATCTGGGCTAGATTCCCCAAAGTCCTGGCAGTAGTTAGTTACCTCTAGGAGAATGATCTGGGCTAGATTCCCCAAAGTCCTGGCAGTAGTTAGTTACCTCTAGGAGAATGATCTGAATAATTCTATAGTCTCTAAAGAGCTCTCAACGACATATACCCCTACCTGTACCATCTCTTGTTCCAGACCAACAGTGTCCGCTGGGTCAGATGTACCTGGACTGTACTGAGGGGCTGGAGGGGCTGAAGGCTATAGATGGGATCAGCCTGGGTAGAGGACTGGGCTGTGAACACACCTGTGAATCCCACCTGCTCAACCTCACCTGTTCAGCTCATGAACCGTGCATACCTGGCTGTGTCTGTCCCCCTGGGTGGGTGAGTAAACACCTCTTACTTTAAACACACTGTGTATCAGTGTCCCCTCTACTTCCCCCATTCACTGTGTATCAATGTTCCCTCTAGCAGTCAGACCCCATTCACTGTGTATCAGTGTCCCCTCTAGAGTCAGATTCACTGTGTATCAATGTTCCCTCTAGCAGTTCACTGACCCCATTCAGTCTTCACTGTGTATCAGTGTCCCCTCTACCAGTCAGACCCCATTCACTGTGTATCAGTGTCCCCTCTAGCAGTCAGACCCCATTCACTGTGTATCAATGTCCCCTCTAGCAGTCAGACCCCATTCACTGTGTATCAGTGTCCCCTCTAGCAGTCCCCCATTCTGTGTATCAGTGTCCCCAGTCAGACCCCATTCACTGTGTATCAGTGTCCCCTCTAGCAGTCAGACCCCATTCACTGTGTATCAGTGTCCCCTCTAGCAGTCAGACCCCATTCACTGTGTATCAGTGTCCCCTCTAGCCAGACCCCATTCACTGTGTATCTAGCAGTCAGACCCCATTCACTGTGTATCACCTAGCAGTCAGACCCCATTCACTGTGTATCAGTGTCCCCTCTAGCAGTCAGACCCCATTCACTGTGTATCAGTGTCCCCTCTACCAGTCAGACCCCATTCACTGTGTATCAATGTCCCTCTAGCAGTCAGACCCCATTCACTGTGTATCAATGTCCCCTCTAGCAGTCAGACCCCATTCACTGTGTATCAGTGTCCAGACCCCATTCACTGTGTATCAGTGTCCCCTCTAGTCAGACCCCATTCACTGTGTATCAGTGTCCCCTCTAGTGTCAGACCCCATTCACTGTGTATCAGTTCCCTCTAGCAGTCAGACCCCATTCACTGTGTATCAATGTTCCCTCTAGCAGTCAGACCCCATTCACTGTGTATCAGTGTCCCCTCTAGCAGTCAGACCCCATTCACTGTGTATCAATGTTCCCTCTAGCAGTCAGACCCCATTCACTGTGTATCAGTGTCCCCTCTAGCAGTCAGACCCCATTCACTGTGTATCAATGTTCCCTCTAGCAGTCAGACCCCATTCACTGTGTATCAGTGTCCCCAGACCCCATCTAGTGTCCCCTCTAGTCAGACCCCATTCACTGTGTATCAGTGTCCCCTCTAGTCAGACCCCATTCACTGTGTATCAATCAGACCCCATTCACTGTGTATCACTGTGTCCCCCATCTAGTGTCCCCTCTCAGTCAGACCCCATTCACTGTGTATCAATGTCCCCTCTAGCAGTCAGACCCCATTCACTGTGTATCAATGTTCCCTCTACCAGTCAGACCCCATTCACTCCCGACACCTCCACGTTGGCCCTAACCCTTCAGTGTGTGTTGATGTAAAGGGTCTGGAGAAGAACAAGCAGCATAGTGATGGAGCTTCCACTTTATTGGGTCAACCTTAGAGATTCACACACCCTGGATGGAAAAGTACTGCAGAAACTGGAGTGTCAGTAGTGTGTGTATGGCCTGGTGAAACGAATTACCACAGGTTCAGGTGTCATCGATCTGTGACTGTGTCTCTGTGAGTCTGTTTGTCTGTGAGGTCAGCAGCTCCGTCAGCTAGCTAAGTCTTTATAGAAATGTCTAATGGTAGTATAGGGCAGCATGTCTCTGTGTAATGGTAGTATGGGGCAGCATGTGTCTGTGTAATGGTGGTATAGGGCAGCATGTTTCTGTGTAATGGTGGTGTAGGGCAGCATGTCTCTGTGTAATGGTAGTATGGGGCAGCATGTGTCTGTGTAATGGTAGTATAGGGCAGCATGTCTCTGAGTAATGGTGGTGTAGGGCAGCATGTCTCTGTGTAATGGTAGTATGGGGCAGCATGTGTCTGTGTAATGGTAGTATAGGGCAGCATGTCTCTGTGTAATGGTGGTGTAGGACAGCATGTCTCTGTGTAATGGTGGTGTAGGGCAGCATGTCTCTGTGTAATGGTGGTGTAGGGCAGCATGTCTCTGTGTAATGGTAGAGTAGGGCAGCATGTCTCTGTGTAATGGTAGAGTAGGGCAGCATGTCTCTGTGTAATGGTAGAGTAGGGCAGCATGTCTCTGAGTAATGGTAGAGTAGGGCAGCATGTCTCTGTGTAATGGTGGTGTAGGGCAGCATGTCTCTGTGTAATGGTGGAGTAGGACAGCATGTCTCTGTGTAATGGTAGAGTAGGGCAGCATGTCTCTGTGTAATGGTGGTGTAGGGCAGCATGTCTCTGTGTAATGGTAGAGTAGGGCAGCATGTCTCTGAGAGTAATGGTGGTGTAATGGTAGAGTAGGGCAGCATGTCTCTGTGTAATGGTAGAGTAGGGCAGCATGTCTCTGAGTAATGGTAGAGTAGGGCAGCATGTCTCTGTGTAATGGTAGAGTAGGGCAGCATGTCTCTGAGTAATGGTAGAGTAGGGCAGCATGTCTCTGAGTAATGGTAGAGTAGGGCAGCATGTCTCTGTGTAATGGTAGAGTAGGGCAGCATGTCTCTGAGTAATGGTGGAGTAGGGCAGCATGTCTCTGAGTAATGGTTGAGTAGGGCAGCATGTCTCTGAGTAATGGTGGTGTAGGGCAGCATGTCTCTGAGTAATGGTAGAGTATGGCAGCATGTCTCTGAGTAATGGTGGTGTAGGGCATTATGTCTCTGAGTAATGGTAGAGTAGGGCAGCATGTCTCTGAGTAATGTTGGTGTAGGGCAGCATGTCTCTGAGTAATGGTAGAGTAGGGCAGCATGTCTCTGAGTAATGGTGGTGTAGGGCAGCATGTCTCTGAGTAATGGTAGAGTAGGGCAGCATGTCTCTGAGTAATGGTGGTGTAGGGCAGCATGTCTCTGAGTAATGGTAGAGTAGGTCAGCATGTCTCTGAGTAATGGTGGTGTAGGGCAGCATGTCTCTGAGTAATGGTAGAGTAGGGCAGCATGTCTCTGAGTAATGGTAGAGTAGGGCAACATGTCTCTGTGTAATGGTAGAGTAGGGCAGCATGTCTCTGAGTAATGGTGGTGTAGGGCAGCATGTCTCTGTGTAATGGTAGAGTAGGGCAGCATGTCTCTGTGTAATGGTAGAGTAGGGCAGCATGTCTCTGTGTAATGGTAGAGTAGGGCAGCATGTCTCTGAGTAATGGTAGAGTAGGGCAGCATGTCTCTGTGTAATGGTAGAGTAGGGCAGCATGTCTCTGAGTAATGGTAGAGTAGGGCAGCATGTCTCTGAGTAATGGTAGAGTAGGGCAGCATGTCTCTGTGTAATGGTAGAGTAGGGCAGCATGTCTCTGAGTAATGGTGGAGTAGGGCAGCATGTCTCTGAGTAATGGTTGAGTAGGGCAGCATGTCTCTGAGTAATGGTGGTGTAGGGCAGCATGTCTCTGAGTAATGGTAGAGTATGGCAGCATGTCTCTGAGTAATGGTGGTGTAGGGCATTATGTCTCTGAGTAATGGTAGAGTAGGGCAGCATGTCTCTGAGTAATGTTGGTGTAGGGCAGCATGTCTCTGAGTAATGGTAGAGTAGGGCAGCATGTCTCTGAGTAATGGTGGTGTAGGGCAGCATGTCTCTGAGTAATGGTAGAGTAGGGCAGCATGTCTCTGAGTAATGGTGGTGTAGGGCAGCATGTCTCTGAGTAATGGTAGAGTAGGTCAGCATTTCTCTGAGTAATGGTGGTGTAGGGCAGCATGTCTCTGAGTAATGGTAGAGTAGGGCAGCATGTCTCTGAGTAATGGTAGAGTAGGGCAGCATGTCTCTGTGTAATGGTAGAGTAGGGCAGCATGTCTCTGAGTAATGGTGGAGTAGGGCAGCATGTCTCTGAGTAATGGTTGAGTAGGGCAGCATGTCTCTGAGTAATGGTGGTGTAGGGCAGCATGTCTCTGAGTAATGGTAGAGTATGGCAGCATGTCTCTGAGTAATGGTGGTGTAGGGCAGCATGTCTCTGAGTAATGGTAGAGTAGGGCAGCATGTCTCTGAGTAATGGTGGTGTAGGGCAGCATGTCATTAATGTTAGCTCTCTGTGTACATTTAAGGGCCAGCCTTTCTACACTGTTCTAGGCCGATTGTAATGTCCCTCTTTGTGTCACTTGACCATATGACTGTACGGGGGTTCAGGGTCTTACACAGGTAATATTACACTTATATATGTCGCACATACGTCCAGCCATCCCTCAATGTTTTTCTATTCAGCATGGGAACAGACAGACCCCTGGGAAAATCCTGAAGTTGGTGATCCCTTTTCCCGAAGTGTTCTCATATGTTAGATGGGAAAAAGGAGATCGCTATCTAGCTTACTCATGACCTAGAAAACAAGCTATCCTGAACTTCAAACCACCAGTTTGTGGATTCAGTCTGCTACAGGATGTAGCCTGTAGCGTACACAGGGAACCGACGTAGAAGTACAGATTACTATTCAGAAGTAGCTGTTTGACGGAATGAGGGATTCTAAAAGTTTGACAGAATGAGGGATTCTAAAGGTTTTACAGAATGAGGGATTCTAAAGGTTTGACAGAATGAGGGATTCTAGAGGTTTGACAGAATGAGGGATTCTAAAGGTTTGACAGAATGAGGGATTCTAAAGGTTTGACAGAATGAGGGATTCTAGAGGTTTGACAGAATGGGGGATTCTAAAGGTTTGACAGAATGAGGGATTCTAAAGGTTTGACAGAATGAGGGATTCTAAAGGTTTGACAGAATGAGGGATTCTAAAGGACAGAATGAGGGATTCTAAAGGTTTGACAGAATGAGGGATTCTAAAGGACAGAATGGGGATTCTAAAGGTTTGACAGAATGAGGGATTCTAAAGGACAGAATGAGGGATTCTAAAGGTTTGACAGAATGAGGGATTCTAAAGGTTTGACAGAATGAGGGATTCTAAAGGTTTGACAGAATGAGGGATTCTAAAGGTTTGACAGAATGAGGGATTCTAAAGGTTTGACAGAATGAGGGATTCTAAAGGTTTGACAGAATGAGGGATTCTAAAGGTTTGACAGAATTAGGGATTCTAAAGGACAGAATGAGGGATTCTAAAGGACAGAATGAGGGATTCTAAAGGTTTGACAGAATGAGGGATTCTAGAGGTTTGACAGATTGAGGGATTCTAAAGGTTTGACAGAATGAGGGATTCTAAAGGTTTGACAGAATGAGGGATTCTAAAGGTTTGACAGAATGAGGGATTCTAAAGGTTTGACAGAATGAGGGATTCTAAAGGTTTGACAGAATGAGGGATTCTAGAGGTTTGACAGAAAGAGGGATTTTAAAGGTTTGACAGCGTTGAGATTGGTTTGTCCCCACCCTGGCGGTAGACACAAAGATAATTCAGTCAGTCCTGCTGCTTGAAGACGTTATCTTTGTGAAAGGGCGGATCGTTTAGACGTTTTACCTGATATCCAGGATGTAAAATTGAGATGGGATGGGAGGAATGGGAAAAGTGGATCGGAGGGAGGTGTGTTTGTGATGGGGGAGGGGGGGGGGGGGGCGGAAAGAGGATTCGTTACTCGGTAGGAGTAGGAGGAGTGATTCATTGATTCCTGTTACACACACTTCTCGACCTTTACAAGAACCAACCTATCCCAATACTAGCATCATGGGAAGGAGATGTGGATGCATGAGAAGCCTGTCATGAGTGTTTAATAATGGCCTGCAACTGGATATTCTAGTGGGGAGGTTGGAAGTCCTGGTCAATATGGACACAATGAGGCCTTATACCGTAGAGCGCTGCAACCTGGACTCAGGGGTAGACGTAATGTTTTGTATGTTATGTATTAATTAGTGGACGTCCATTATCCATTTCGTATGATACATGTTACGAATTCCAATTTTCTGTGGCTCATGTCAGCTATGTGTCTTACGTTAATGCTAGCTAGGTGGCTAGCATTAGCTAGGTGGCTAGCGTTAGCTAGGCTAGGGGTTAGGTGTAGGGTTAAGGTTAGGTTTAGGGTTAAGGTTAGGATTAAGGTTAGGGTTAGAGGATGGGTTAGCTAACGTGCTAAGTACTTGCAACGGGTTAGGGTTAGGGTTAGGGTTCGGGTTAGGGTTAGGGTTAGTCGCAAAGTTGATAATTAGTTGTCCGTGATGAGATTTGAACACACAGCCTTTGGGTTGCTAAACGTTCGCGTTACACCTCTACCCATCTTCCCAACATTAATTTTAGCCCAACTTAACCTTCTGTTTTATGTAACCAAACCAAACGTAACATATCATACTAATTTGAGTGTCCCAGATTTACATGTACTATGATATGTCTAGTCTATGAGACCAAGCTTTGTAGAGGGACAGTGATGGCTGCATTGGGAGTATTGATAAATCAATGGGGAAGTGATAGGAAAGTGCCATTGAGGGCTTACAGTAGCCAACCTGTTGCGTCAGATTATCCCTACGGCAGTGTTAAACTGGCAATCCTGGCTTTTTACAAAATGTCTATAAAATGAGTTTTGAAAATATGCTCCACCAACACAAGTGTTACAGTAGGTCAACTGCAGTTATTCCTCAGTACTAAGACTTATAAAAAATAAAACAAATGGGAAATCATTAGTTAAAGTGCTGACAGCAGAACCCCATTTTGTTTTCAATCACAATGGGGCACCTTGTTTATGAACTAAAATGTAGGTAGACCTTTCATTCACTCCTAACTTTGTCTGTCTGTTGAACTCATTTGATCCTGAAGTTGCAGGTGGAGGCAGGATCTGATACAGTCAGTATAAATTATTACACGTTATCGCAAAATCACAACGGAACTTTATCTCGTTATAGCAGGATATTTATTTTAGTGATCCGTTTTCAGAAAAGTAACGTTGAACTCAGATTGCTTGGGCATTTCCTGGTCCTCATGATCTGAGGTTATCCTGTCTCTCTCTCTCTCTCTCTCTCTCTCTCTCTCTCTCTCTCTCTCTCTCTCTCTCTCTCTCTCTCTCTCTCTCTCTCTCTCTCTCTCTCTCTCTCTGTCTCTGTCTCTGTCTCTGTCTCTGTCTCTGTCTCTGTCTCTGTCTCTGTCTCTGTCTCTGTCTCTGTCTCTGTCTCTCTCTGTCTCTGTCTCTGTCTCTGTCTCTGTCTCTGTCTCTGTCTCTCTCTCTCTCTCTCTCTCTCTCTCTCTCTCTCTCTCTCTCTCTCTCTCTCTCTCTCTCTCTCTCTCTCTCTCTCTCTCTCTCTAAAAACGTTTATGAGCTGAGACATTCCACTCGTTATGAATTTGTGTAATTCTGCCCATGCAACTTCCCCTTGGTCCCCCTCTCCTTTCTCTCTTCTCTCTATCCCCTTCTCTCTCCGTCTATAAATTGCTTTTCTTCTGTTGTTTATGTAGTAAACAGGTGGTGTGTAGGGTGCTCAGGTGTCGGTTAAGCCTCTTAAATAAATTCCTGCTACCACGTTTAACTAGTACCATCAACACTTTCTCATTATCACCATGAGAGATAGAGGGTTGTGCTCTTCCTCATTCTAACACGCTTCATCATCATCATCAAGGGACAGAGTGTTGTGATCTTCCTGTGCTCTCTCTTCCTCAGCCTAGCTCTTCCTGTGTTCTCTCGTCCTCAGCCTAGCTCTTCCTGTGTTCTCTCTTCCTCAGCCTAGCTCTTCCTGTGTTCTCTCGTCCTCAGCCTAGCTCTTCCTGTGTTCTCTCTTCCTCAGCCTAGCTCTTCCTGTGTTCTCTCGTCCTCAGCCTAGCTCTTCCTGTGTTCTCTCTTCCTCAGCCTAGCTCTTCCTGTGTTCTCTCGTCCTCAGCCTAGCTCTTCCTGTGTTCTCTCTTCCTCAGCCTAGCTCTTCCTGAGCTCTCTCCCTCAGCCTAGCTCTTCCTGTGTTCTCTTCCTCAGCCTAGCTCTTCCTGAGCTCTCTCGTCCTCAGCCTAGCTCTTCCTGAGCTCTCTCTTCCTCAGCCTAGCTCTTCCTGAGCTCTCTCGTCCTCAGCCTAGCTCTTCCTGTGTTCTCTCTTCCTCAGCCTAGCTCTTCCTGAGCTCTCTCTTCCTCAGCCTAGCTCTTCCTGTGTTCTCTCTTCCTCAGCCTAGCTCTTCCTGAGCTCTCTCTTCCTCAGCCTGGCTCTTCCTGAGCTCTCTCTTCCTCAGCCTAGCTCTTCCTGAGCTCTCTCTTCCTCAGCCTAGCTCTTCCTGAGCTCTCTCTTCCTCAGCCTAGCTCTTCCTGAGCTCTCTCTTCCTCAGCCTAGCTCTTCCTGAGCTCTCTCTTCCTCAGCCTAGCTCTTCTTGAGCTCTCTCTTCCTCAGTCTAAAGTTTAGACAAATAGACACGTCTCAAGAGAAAGAAAATATAGACAGCCCAGGTAGCACACAACGTTCTGAGAACCATATATTTCTTAGAGCTTGGTGAGACCGTGGTTGTCCTATGGTTATTTTGCTTACAAGCTTCCACAACGTTCTGGGAATGGTGCAGGATAGTTGCTTGGCTTTGGAACATTCTCAGCACATTTAATGAACTTGACAAAAATATATATTTTCCTGGTATTTTATTACTTTAACAGAATATTTCCTTAAAGTGGTTACATTGAGTCAAATGTTTGGCAATGTTCTAGGAATGTTCTCCAACCTGTTTGACATAGGGAATGTTCTCCAACCTGTTTGACATAGGGAATGTTCTCCAACCTGTTTGACATAGGGAATGTTCTCCAACCTGTTTGACATAGGGAATGTTCTCCAACCTGTTTGACATAGGACATAGGGAATGTTCTCCAACCTGTTTGACATAGGGAATGTTCTCCAACCTGTTTGACATTGGGAATGTTCCAAACAGTTCAGAGAATATCAAGAAAACCCTTTCTCTTCTGTGGGAATTTCAGTACTTCAGCGTAATGTTTCCTACAGGTTTCTTCAGGGTTCTATTTAAAATCACGTTCTCAAATTGTTCTGAGCACATTAAGAAAACGTTCCATGAAAACCACAAGATGGCTTTAGTAACTTTCAGAGAACGTTCTAAAAAATGTTTAAAAAAAAAAGACATTCCGTTCTCAGAACGTGAAGAAACATTAACGCAAACTAAGCTACTGTAGCAGTGATATTACAAGTCTTATTCAAACATTCAATGAACGTTTTCAGGAAGTTATTCAAAAACCTCCAAATTACCTATCATTTCCATTCTCAGAACGTTAATAAAACCTCCCAGAAAAACATTCTCAGAACCTCCCTGCAACCTAAAAATAAACGTTCTCAGAACCTCCCTGCAACCTAAAAATAAACGTTCTCAGAACCTCCCTGCAACCTAAAAATAAACGTTCTCAGAACCTCCCTGCAACCTAAAAATAAACGTCCTCAGAACCTCCCTTCAACCTAAAAATAAACGTTCTCAGAACCTCCCTGCAACCTAAAAATAAACGAACCTCCCTTCAACCTCAGAACCTCCCTGCAACCTAAAAAAATAAACGTTCTCAGAACCTCCCTGCAACCTAAAAATAAACGTTCTCAGAACCTCTCTGCAACCTAAAAATAAACTCTGCAACCTCAGAACGTCCCTGCAACCTAAAAATTGAATTTGACCTGTCAGGAAACATATGTGTGTCTTACATTGTGATAACGTAACCCATATAGTTGTGTACCATCCTCACTAAATACCCTTCTCTGTATTCAACCTGGGAAAAAGTTCCACATCTCAATAATGAACCCTGTAGAATTCAACTTCTGGCACTGCTTTGCACCAGCCCTCCCATCCAGAAAATGCCAACACTGCCCAAGATTTCCTCACCTTCGTATTGGGCATTCCTGGCAGAAATAAGAGCCTGTTAAAAAAAAAGATTGAAAGACTAATGCTGTCATGCCTGTCGGTTCAGGCCTTTTTAAGGCATAAGACGAGGTGGTCTGGGCTTGATCCAGCTTAAAACAATGTTCAGCTACATACAGAATAATAACGAGTTGGTGCAAAACATGACAATGTACTGTTAAAATGTACACGTCTGTGAAATTGATATAAATCCTACTAATCCGTTGTTAAATTAACAGTTTAAGTCTTAAATGAATGAACTTGAAGTTAAAATGAGTTAGAATGTGTTGTCGTGACATCACTTTAAGCCTCACAGTATATGATTATGACTTGCAGAATGACTATTCACCTCTGTCCTCATTATACAGGTATGCACAGTTATACACAATTCGATAAGGTTGAATTAACCGAGCTATAGAGAAAGATGAATTCATTGACTGAGATGTATTCCTAGCTACTGCACGCCAGCACAGTCAGACTGAGATGTATTCCTAGTTACTGCACGCCAGCACAGTCAGACTGGGATGTATTCCTAGCTACTGCACGCCAGCACAGTCAGACTGAGATGTATTCCTAGCTACTGCACCAGCACAGTCAGCCTAGCTACTGCACGCCAGCACAGTCAGACTGAGATGTATTCCTAGCTACTGCACGCCAGCACAGTCAGACTGAGATGTATTCCTAGCTACTGCACGCCAGCACAGTCAGACTGAGATGTATTCCTAGCTACTGCACGCCAGCACAGTCAGACTGAGATGTATTCCTAGCTACTGCACGCCAGCACAGTCAGACTGAGATGTATTCCTAGCTACTGCACGCCAGCACAGTCAGACTGAGATGTATTCCTAGCTACTGCACGCCAGCACAGTCAGACTGAGATGTATTCCTAGCTACTGCACGCCAGCACAGTCAGACTGAGATGTATTCCTAGCTACTGCACGCCAGCACAGTCAGACTGAGATGTATTCCTAGCTACTGCACGCCAGCACAGTCAGACTGAGATGTATTCCTAGCTACTGCACGCCAGCACAGTCAGACTGAGATGTATTCCTAGCTACTGCACGCCAGCACAGTCAGACTGAGATGTATTCCTAGCTACTGCACGCCAGCACAGTCAGACTGAGACTGCTACGCCAGCACAGTCAGTAGAGAAGCACAGTCAGACTGAGATTATTATGGAAGCTTTGATCGGAGCTAATGGATCAGACTGAGATGTATTCCTAGCTACTGGCACGCAAAGAAGATGTATTCTGTTAACACCACTTTATCTGCAGGCACAGTCAGACTTTTCCTAGCACAGATGAACAGTCAGACTGAGATGTTTGTGGCCAGACAGTCAGACTGAATGTATTCCTAGCTACTCATCAGACTGTCTACTGTCCCCCAGCACAGTCAGACTGAGATGTATTCCTCTACTGCACGCCAGCACAGTCAGACTGCAGTAGAGAAGGAGTTATTATGGAAGCTTTGATCGGGGTAATGGATCCAGCGGCTCTCTAAAGAAAGCTGTTAACACCACTTTATCTGCAGGGTAACTTTACACAGATGAACCTCTAGGTTTGTGGCCAGACCATTTAATGTGTCTCTCTTCTCTGTCCCTCCTCTCTCTCCCTCTCCTCTCTCTCTCTCTCTCTCTCTCTCTCTCTCTCTCTCTCTCTCTCTCTCTCTCTCTCTCTCTCTCCTCTCCTCTCTCTCTCTCTCTCTCTCTCTCTCTCTCTCTCTCTCTCTCTCTCTCTCTCTCTCTCTCTCTCTCTCTCTCTCTCTCTCTCTCTCTCTCTCTCTCTCTCTCTCTCTCTCTCTCTCTCTCTCTCTCTCTCTCTCCTCTCTCTCTCTCTCTCCTCTCTCTCTCTCTCTCTCTCTCTCTCTTCTCTCTTTCTCTCTCTCTCTCTCTCTCTCTCTCTCTCTCTCTCTCTCTCTCTCCTCTCCCTCTCCTCTCCCTCTCCCTCTCTCTCTCTCTCCAGGGGATATAACTGTGACCCGTCGACGCGATATTACAAGATTTTTATCATCTATCATCCCTGTCGCTCTAACAGTGTGGAGACCCAATGGAACGGCCCGGACAAAGGCTGTTTCTCTCTATCTCTGAGAATCCTAATCATCTGGTTTTCTCATGTAACGAGTGTTTCTCCTTTTCATCCAGAGTTTACCCCCCCTCTTACCTTTTCTCATTTCCTGACTGTAGCGGTAGTTACTGGATCCAGACTGACTCTTGCGTTCCCTCTGTCGTTCAGACCTCTTGGGCACAGAGTTGGGCAAAAGATCTGGGTTGAGAGATCAAATCAAATCAGACCTACCGTGAAATACTTACTTACAAGCCTTTAACCAACAGTGCAACAATGAAAAAGTAATGAAATAACAGTAACGAGGCTGAATACAGGGGCTACCGGTACCGAGTCAATGTGGTACCGGTACTGAGTCAATGTGGTACTGGTACCGAGTCAATGTGGTACCGGTACAGAGTCAATGTGGTACCGGTACAGAGTCAATGTGGTACCGGTACCGAGTCAATGTGGAGGCTATATACAGGGGCTACCGGTACCTAGTCAATGTGGAGGCTATATACAGGGGCTACCGGTACCTAGTCAACGGAGGGCGGTGGAGGAAACTAACGGAGGGCGGTGGGGGAAACCAATGGAGGGGGTGGGGGAAACCAATGGAGGGGGGTGGGGAAACCAATGGAGGGCGGTGGAGGAAACCAATGGAGGGCGGTGGGGGGAGGGCGGTGGGGAAACCAATGGAGGGCGGTGGGGGAAACCAATGGAGGGCGGTGGAGGTAACCAATGGAGGGCGGTGGGGAGGAAACCAATGGAGGGCGGTGGGGAAACCAATGGAGGGCGGTGGAGGAAACCAATGGAGGGAAACCAATGGAGGGCGGTGGGGGAAACCAATGGAGGGCGGTGGGGGAAACCAATGGAGGGCGGTGGAGGTAACCAATGGAGGGCGGTGGAAACCAATGAAAAACCAATGGAGGGCGGTGGGGGAAACCAATGGAGGGTGGTGGGGAAACCAACGGAGGGCGGTGGGGAAACCAACGGAGGGCGGTGGATGAAACCAACGGAGGGCGGTGGGGAAACCAATGGAGGGCGGTGGATGAAACCAACGGAGGGCGGTGGATGAAACCAACGGAGGGCGGTGGGGGAAACCAATGGAGGGTGGTGGATGAAACCGACGGAGGGCGGTGGGGGAAACCGACGGAGGGTGGTGGGGGAAACCAACGGAGGGCGGTGGATGAAACCAACGGAGGGCGGTGGATGAAACCAACGGAGGGCGGTGGGGGAAACCAATGGAGGGCGGTGGATGAAACCGACGGAGGGCGGTGGGGAAACCGACGGAGGGCGGTGGGGGAAACCGACGGAGGGCGGTGGGGGAAACCGACGGAGGGCGGTGGGGAAACCGACGGAGGGCGGTGGGGGAAACCGACGGAGGGCGGTGGGGGAAACCAATGGAGGGCGGTGGGGAAACCAACGGAGGGCGGTGGAGGAGTCCATGTAAATCGTCTGGGTGGCGATGAACTGAGTAGACGAATGAATTCTGAACTAAAGTGAATAAACCGGACAGCTGTGTTTGTTTGTGTGTGTTTCCCAGATTGCTGAAACATGGCGATGAGTGTTTTGAGCCTGACGCCTGCCCCTGCCTCTGGAAGGGGAAAGAGTACTATCCAGGAGATAGAGTCACCTCCCCCTGCCATCAATGGTACGTTTAGAAACAACTCATACACCCACTTTTCCAGAGATTCAACTCTTCTCGACCCAAACAGGATATGTATCAGACGCAACACGTTTTTAGGAGACAGTGGCACCTCATTTTCTACAGTCATAAATTAGTGAATGGTTTTCAGATCATTTCCTGTACAGAAGTATGACACCGAGAGGTTTTGTTTCTTCTAAACGCCCCTCTGTATTCAACCCCTTATGAGATCGATCATATATACAGCTTTCATTTGCCATGACATTTCAAGTGTCTGAGTCACTGACAAATTTGTTGACTCAGTACCTGGCAAAACCTGCCAGTGTGTGGCCGAATTAAGACAAACTTTCTAGCAGCTAACAATTTTCCAAGGATCATTCCTGAGCTTTAGGTGATGAGTCTTGTATAGATTGTACCTACGGTGAGACTGTTCACCTGATATCCCATAACCCTCTATTATCTATCATAGAAAATCACCTCCCAGCTCTGGTTTACAGAGAGTCCTTGTATGAGGGCCGTTCATTCAACAGTCTCTCTCTCCCTGCCGAGTGAACCAGTGATCCCAGTCTGTCTCCTTTCTTCTCTGCCATCCATTTCTTCTTCTAGCAGTTAGCAAGAGAAGAGGAGAGATAGGGATCTGTATAATAGCACTATGAACGGGGATGATTCAACATTTGGCAGTTGACGAGATCCCTACTTTTTGGACGGGTGATAATCGCTGGGGGCCTCCCCGTACAAAAGGCGGCCATCAGTTATGACAGAATGTGCTTACATTAAGTGGTAGCAGTTTGCTGGCAGGTTGGTACTGAATCGTGATGGTTGACACTGTGTGTCTCTTTCAGTGTCTGCCAGCATGGAACATTCCAGTGTGTGTTCCGTCCGTGTCCGTCCATGTGTACAGCCTATGGGGACCGCCACTACAGGACCTTTGATGGTCTACTGTTTGACTACGTTGGAGTGTGTAAAGTCTACCTAGTAAAGGTATGATATTTGACTACGTTAGAGTGTGTAAAGTCTACCTAGTAAAGGTATGATATTTGACTACGTTGGAGTGTGTAAAGTCTACCTAGTAAAGGTGTGATATTTGACTACGTTAGAGTGTGTAAAGTCTACCTAGTAAAGGTATGATATTTGACTACGTTGGAGTGTGTAAAGTCTACCTAGTAAAGGTATGATATTTGACTACGTTGGAGTGTGTAAAGTCTACCTAGTAAAGGTATGATATTTGACTATGTTGGAGTGTGTAAAGTCTACCTAGTAAAGGTATGATATGTGAGAGTGTGTAAAGTCTACCTAGTAAAGGTATGATATTTGACTACGTTAGAGTGTGTAAAGTCTACCTAGTAAAGGTATGATATTTGACTACGTTAGAGTGTGTAAAGTCTACCTAGTAAAGGTATGATATTTGACTATGTTAGAGTGTGTAAAGTCTACCTAGTAAAGGTATGATATGTGAGAGTGTGTAAAGTCTACCTAGGAAAGGTATGATATTTGACTACGTTAGAGTGTGTAAAGTCTACCTAGTAAAGGTATGATATTTGACTACGTTAGAGTGTGTAAAGTCTACCTAGTAAAGGTATGATATGTGAGAGTGTGTAAAGTCTACCTAGTAAAGGTATGATATTTGACTATGTTGGAGTGTGTAAAGTCTACCTAGTAAAGGTATGATATTTGACTACGTTGGAGTGTGTAAAGTCTACCTAGTAAAGGTATGATATTTGACTATGTTGGAGTGTGTAAAGTCTACCTAGTAAAGGTATGATATGTGAGAGTGTGTAAAGTCTACCTAGTAAAGGTATGATATTTGACTACGTTAGAGTGTGTAAAGTCTACCTAGTAAAGGTATGATATTTGACTACGTTAGAGTGTGTAAAGTCTACCTAGTAAAGGTATGATATTTGACTATGTTGGAGTGTGTAAAGTCTACCTAGTAAAGGTATGATATGTGAGAGTGAGTGTAAAGTCTACCTAGTAAAGGTATGATATTTGACTACGTTAGAGTGTGTAAAGTCTACCTAGTAAAGGTATGATATTTGACTACGTTAGAGTGTGTAAAGTCTACCTAGTAAAGGTATGATATTTGACTATGTTGGAGTGTGTAAAGTCTACCTAGTAAAGGTATGATATTTGAGAGTGTGTAAAGTCTACCTAGTAAAGGTATGATATTTGAGAGTGTGTAAAGTCTACCTAGTAAAGGTATGATATTTGAGAGTGTGTAAAGTCTACCTAGTAAAGGTATGATATTTGACTACGTTAGAGTGTGTAAAGTCTACCTAGTAAAGGTATGATATTTGACTATGTTAGAGTGTGTAAAGTCTACCTAGTAAAGGTATGATATGTGAGAGTGTGTAAAGTCTACCTAGGAAAAGGTACCAGAGTCACATTTCCAGTACTCAAGTTCATATATTTTTCCTCGTTATTTGATAATAAAATGGGATGACTAAATGTATTGCAAGAAATCTGTGAAAGTTAGATATCCGTGTATAGATGAAAGGATTGATGAATAGACTGGCTTAGGGTTTGAATACTCAATATACACATTTCATAGTTTTCAGTGGCATAGTTCTGTCCTGGGTTAGCTTGCTATTGTCATGTTGTTTTCCCCATCCCACCTTCAGAGCAGTGCTGATCTGATGATGAGTGTGACGGCTGAGAACGTGGACTGTTACGACAGCGGCGTCATCTGCAGGAAATCTCTACTCATCAACATTGGTAGATCTTTCATTGCGTTCGACGACGACAGTGGCAAACCAGTAAGTGCATGCTCCTGCTCCTGCTCCTGCTCCTGCTCCTGCTCCTGCTCCTGCTCCTGCTCCTGCTCCTGCTCCTGCTCCTGCTCCTGCTCCTGCTCCTGCTCCTTCTCCTGCTCCTTCTCCTGCTCCTGCTCCTGCTCCTGCTCCTGCTCCTGCTCCTGCTCCTGCTCCTTCTCCTGCTCCTGCTCCTGCTCCTGCTCCTGCTCCTGCTCCTGCTCCTGCTCCTGCTCCTGCTCCTGCTCCTGCTCCTGCTCCTGCTCCTGCTCCTGCTCCTGCTCCTGCTCCTGAACCTTACCAGGTAGCTTGCCACTGGTGGTCCTACCAAGTCTGGCCACCGCTGGGATGCCTCCCAGTTTCCACTAGCGGCTCGTTACTTGTTTGCTTACTTGCTTTCAATAGGGTTACTGTAACCTACAGTGTTATAAGAAATGTTTGATGAAAATATTACAGAGAGAAACTACCCTTAACCCCTTAACCCCTGACCCCTCAGACCCAATGAATATCACATAACTATTGTCACACCTTACCAATTATGGCAGAAATTTCACCTATTTAAGACTACCTTATTCATGATCCCTGCCCTCTTCCCTGTCCTCCAGCTTGTCCTTTTCCCTGTCCTCCATCTTCACCTCTTCCCTGTCCTCTTCCCTGTCCTCCATCTTGTCCTCTTCCCTGTCCTCTGTCTTGTCCTCTTCCCTGTCCTCCTCCCTGTCCTCTTCCCTGTCCTCGTCCTTGACCTCCGCCTTGTCCTCTTTCCTGTCATCTTCCCTGTCCTCTTCTCCCTCCTCTAACTTGTCCTCCTCCCTGTCCTCTCCCCTGTCCTCTTCCATGTCCTCTCCTCTGTCCTCTGTCTTGTCCTCTGTCCTTAATGAACAATGTTTTTTATTTATTTATTTTATTTCACCTTTATTTAACCAGGTAGGCTAGTTGAGAACAAGTTCACATTTGCAACTGCGACCTGGCCAAGATAAAGCATAGCAGTGTGAGCAGACAACACAGAGTTACACATGGAGTAAACAATTAACAAGTCAATAATACAGTAGAAAAAAGGAGAGTCTATATACATTGTGTGCAAAAGGCATGAGGAGGTAGGCGAATAATTACAATTTTGCAGATTAACACTGGAGTGATAAATGATCAGATGGTCATGTACAGGTAGAGATATTGGTGTGCAAAAGAGCAGAAAATAAAATAAATAAAAACAGTATGGGGATGAGGTAGGTAAAAATGGGTGGGCTATTTACCGATAGACTATGTACAGCGGCAGCGATCGGTTAGCTGCCATAAAGAAATTAGGTAAAAAAATCACAGGGGGGCACTAACCCCGACGCCCCTGGCTCATCTCAACCTGTTCATCAGTATTGATCTAATTCCTGTCCATTGTCCTGTTTCCTGTCCTCCACCCTGTGTAGAACCCGTCCAGTGTGATCGACTGGAGGCAGGAGGTGTTCATATGGAGCGCTGGGCTCTTCACCGTGGTCCACGTGCCCGAGGAGGACCTGACCGTGCTCTGGGATCGCAAGACCACGGTCCACATTCAGGCTGGACCACGCTGGCAGGTCAGGCACCATGGGTTGTTAGTGTTCCACATTTCCTACCCTAGAATAACATGGCCCTGTCATTACAAAGCAGCTGCTGTCTCCTATAGCAGTCTTTCTCAACCCAGTCCTCTGGATCCTCCAATCCGTCACACCTTATTCAACAAATCAACTAATCACCAAGCCCTTGATTAGCACTATCAGGTCACCAAGCCCTTGATTAGCACCATCAGGTCACCAAGCCCTTGATTAGCACCATCAGGTCACCAAGCCCTTGATTAGCACCATCAGGTCACCAACCCCTTGATTAGCACCATCAGGTCACCAAGCCCTTGATTAGCACCATCAGGTCACCAAGCCCTTGATTAACACCATCAGGTCACCAAGCCCTTGATTAGCACCATCAGGTCACCAAGCCCTTGATTAGCACCATCAGGTCACCAACCTCTTGATTAGCACCATCAGGTCACCAACCCCTTGATTAGCACCATCAGGTCACCAACCCCTTGATTAGCACCATCAGGTCTCCAAGCCCTTGATTAGCACCATCAGGTCACCAACCCCTTGATTAGCACCATCAGGTCACCAAGCCCTTGATTAACACCATCAGGTCACCAACGTCTTGATTAGCACCATCAGGTCACCAACCCCTTGATTAGCACCATCAGGTCACCAACGTCTTGATTAGCACCATCAGGTCACCAACCTCTTGATTAGCACCATCAGGTCTCCAAGCCCTTGATTAGCACCATCAGGTCACCAACCCCTTGATTAGCACCATCAGGTCACTAACCCCTTGATTAGCACCATCAGGTCACTAACCTCTTGATTAGCACCATCAGGTCACCAACTCCTTGATTAGCACCATAAGGTCACCAACGTCTTGATTAGCACCATCAGGTCACTAACCCCTTGATTAGCACCATCAGGTCACCAAGCTCTTGATTAGCACCATCAGGTCACCAAGCCCTTGATTAGCACCATCAGGTCACTAACCCCTTGATTAGCACCATCAGGTCACAAACGTCTTGATTAGCACCATCAGGTCACTAACCCCTTGATTAGCACCATCAGGTCACCAAGCTCTTGATTAGCACCATCAGGTCACCAAGCCCTTGATTAGCACCATCAGGTCACTAACACCTTGATTAGCACCATCAGGTCACCAACGTCTTGATTAACACCATCAGGTCACTAACCTCTTGATTAGCACCATCAGGTCACCAACCCCTGGATTAGCACCATCAGGTCACCAAGCTCTTGATTAGCACCATCAGGTCACCAACCCCTTGATTAGCACCATCAGGTCACCAACCTCTTGATTAGCACCATCAGGTCACCAAACCCCTTGATTAGCACCATCAGGTCACCAACCTCTTGATTAGCACCATCAGGTCACTAACCCCTTGATTAGCACCATCAGGTCACCAAGCTCTTGATTAGCACCATCAGGTCACCAAGCCCTTGATTAGCACCATCAGGTCACCAAGCCCTTGATTAGCACCATCAGGTCACCAACGTCTTGATTAACACCATCAGGTCACTAACCTCTTGATTAGCACCATCAGGTCACCAACCCCTCACCATCAGGTCACCAAGCTCTTGATTAGCACCATCAGGTCACCAACCCCTTGATTAACACCATCAGGTCACCAACGTCTTGATTAGCACCATCAGGTCACCAACCCCTTGATTAGCACCATCAGGTCACCAACGTCTTGATTAGCACCATCAGGTCACCAACCTCTTGATTAGCACCATCAGGTCTCCAAGCCCTTGATTAGCACCATCAGGTCACCAACCCCTTGATTAGCACCATCAGGTCACTAACCCCTTGATTAGCACCATCAGGTCACTAACCTCTTGATTAGCACCATCAGGTCACCAACTCCTTGATTAGCACCATAAGGTCACCAACGTCTTGATTAGCACCATCAGGTCACTAACCCCTTGATTAGCACCATCAGGTCACCAAGCTCTTGATTAGCACCATCAGGTCACCAAGCCCTTGATTAGCACCATCAGGTCACTAACCCCTTGATTAGCACCATCAGGTCACAAACGTCTTGATTAGCACCATCAGGTCACTAACCCCTTGATTAGCACCATCAGGTCACCAAGCTCTTGATTAGCACCATCAGGTCACCAAGCCCTTGATTAGCACCATCAGGTCACTAACACCTTGATTAGCACCATCAGGTCACCAACGTCTTGATTAACACCATCAGGTCACTAACCTCTTGATTAGCACCATCAGGTCACCAACCCCTGGATCACCATCAGGTCACCAAGCTCTTGATTAGCACCATCAGGTCACCAACCCCTTGATTAGCACCATCAGGTCACCAACCTCTTGATTAGCACCATCAGGTCACCAAACCCCTTGATTAGCACCAAGGTCCCTCTTGATTAGCACCATCAGGTCACTAACCCCTTGATTAGCACCATCAGGTCACCAAGCCCTTGATTAGCACCATCAGGTCACCAAGCCCTTGATTAGCACCAAGGTCACTAACACCTTGATTAGCACCATCAGGTCACCAACCCCTTGATTAACACCATCAGGTCACTAACCTCTTGATTAGCACCATCAGGTCACCAACCCCTGATTAGCACCATCAGGTCACCAAGCTCTTGATTAGCACCATCATTGATTAGCACCATCAGGTCACCAACCTCTTGATTAGCACCATCAGGTCACCAACCCCTTGATTAGCACCATCAGGTCACCAACCTCCAATCAGGTCCCAACCCCTTGATTAGCACACCATCAAGTCTCCCATCAGGTCTCCAAGCTTGATTAGCACCATCAGGTCACCAACCCCTTGATTAGCACCATCAGGTCACTAACCCCTTGATTAGCACCATCAGGTCACTAACCTCTTGATTAGCACCATCAGGTCACTAACCCCTTGATTAGCATCATCAGGTCACCAAGCCCTTGATTAACACCATCAGGTCTCCAAGCCCTTGATTAGCACCATCAGGTCACCAACCCCTTGATTAGCACCATCAGGTCACTAACCCCTTGATTAGCACCATCAGGTCACTAACCTTTTGATTAGCACCATCAGGTCACTAACCCCTTGATTAGCATCATCAGGTCACCAAGCCCTTGATTAGCACCATCAGGTCACCAACCTCTTGATTAGCACCATCAGGTCACTAACCCCTTGATTAGCATCATCAGGTCACCAAGCCCTTGATTAGCATCATCAGGTCACCAAGCCCTTGATTAGCACCATCAGGTCACCAAGCTCTTGATTAGCACCATCAGGTCACCAAGCCCTTGATTAGCACCATCAGGTCACCAAGCCCTTCCTATTTTCTACACAGAGATGTGATTGGTATCATATTGTTCAGGGCAAGCTGAGCGGTCTGTGATTGGTGTCATATTCATGTGAATGCTGTGTTCAGGGCAAGCTGAGCGGTCTGTGATTGGTGTGTTCAGGGCAAGCTGAGCGGTCTGTGATTGGTGTCATATTCATGTGAATGCTGTGTTCAGGGCAAGCTGAGCGGTCTGTGATTGGTGTCATATTCATGTGAATGCTGTATTCAGGGCAAGCTGAGCGGTCTGTGATTGGTGTCATATTCATGTGAATGCTGTATTCAGGGCAAGCTGAGCGGTCTGTGTGGGAACTTTGACCTGAGGACGGTCAATGAGATGAGGACACCAGAGAACATAGACTCTGCCACGCCTCAGGAGTTTGGCAACAGCTGGACGGCAGCTGAGGCAAGTGTGTGTGTGTGTGTGTGTGTGTGTGTGTGTGTGTGTGTGTGTGTGTGTGTGTGTGTGTGTGTGTGTGTGTGTGTGTGTGTGTGTGTGTGTGTGTGTGTGTGTGTGTGTGTGTGTGTGCGTGTGTTCATACATGATACAGGTGTCTATTGTCAGTCTTCTAACGTTAGATATGTGTGTGTCCAGTGTGTTAACAGCCCAGACATCAGACACCCCTGCAGTCTGAACCCCCTGAGGGAGCCGTTCTCCAAGAGGCAGTGTGGAGTCCTGCTCAGCGAGGTCTTCCTGGTCTGCCACCCGGTGGTGAGTATGGAGTATGACAGCCAGCAGCTCAACCAATGGAGGGAAGGCTGTGTTGTGAGAGTGGGTATGCATACGCATGTGGATATCTGTTTCTGGATGTGTGTGTGTGTGTTTACGTCTGTGTGTGTGTGTGTGTGTGTGTGTGTGTGTGTGTGTGTGTGTGTGTGTGTGTGTGTGTGTGTGTGTGTGTGTGTGTGTGTGTGTGTGTGTGTGTGTGTGTGTGTGTGTGTGTGTGTATGTGTGTGTATGTGTGTGCAGAAGAGCATGTGTGTGTGTGTGTGTGTGTGTGTGTTTGTTTATGTGTGTGTGTGTGTGTGTGTGTGTGTGTGTGTGTGTGTGTGTGTGTGTGTGTGTGTGTGTGTGTGTGTGTGTGTGTGTGTGTGTGTGTGTGTGTGTGTGTGTGTGTGTGCAGAAGAGCATGTGTGTGTGTGTGTGTGTGTGTGTGTGTGTGTGTGTGTGTGTGTGTGTGTGTGTGTGTGTGTGTGTGTGTGTGTGTGTGTGTGTGTGTGTGTGTGTGTGTGTGTCACCTGCAGAAGAGCATGTGTGTGTCTATACTGTGACATGCAGTTTCTCCCTCTGCTGTTTCAGCTGTCTGTGTTGATGAGTGCTGGGGGAGTGGTGTGTGAAGGGGGGCGGGTTGGTTCTGGTTATTTGAGTCACCTCCCAGAGGCCGTTTGACTCACTGTAAAGCACAGACATTAATCAGGATCTTACTGTCTTACTGTAGGCTGTCTCACAGATCTCTCTGTGGGTTGATGTTACTGTGGCTGTTAGTATTACAGGGGCTTCTCTCAAGCCTGACATACACATTACATTACATAACCCCCTATCCTCTACATAGCCCCCTACCCTCTGTCAGCCGGTCTGCTGTCCTATCTCTTCTCCACATTACATAACCCCCTATCCTCTACATAACCCCCTATCCTCTACATAACCCCCTATCCTCTACATGCCCCCTATCCTCTACATGACCCCTATCCTCTACATAACCCCCTATCCTCTACATAACCCCCTATCTTCATAACCCCCTATACATAACCCCTATCCTCTACATAACCCCTATCCTCTACATAACCCCTATCCTCTACATAACCCCTATCCTCTACATAACCCCCTATCCTCTACATAACCCCCTATCCTCTACATAACCCCCTATCCTCTACATAACCCCCTATCCTCTACATAACCCCTATATTCTACATAACCCCCTATCCTCTACATAACCCCCTATCCTCTACATAACCCCCTATCCTCTACATAACCCCCTATCCTCTACATAACCCCCTATCTTCTACATAACCCCCTATCCTCTACATAACCCCCTATATTCTACATAACCCCCTATCCTCTACATAACCCCCTATCCTCTACATAACCCCCTATCCTCTACGTAACCCCTATCCTCTACATAACCCCCTATCTACATAACCCCCTATCTACATAACCCCCTATCCTCTACATAACCCCCTCCTCTATAACCTCCTCCACATAACCCCCCTATCCTCTACATATTTACCCCTTACTATCCTCTACATAACCCCCTATCCTCTACATAACCCCCTATCCTCTACATAACCCCCTATCTTCTACATAACCCCTATCCTCTACATAACCCCCTATCCTCTACATAACCCCCTATCCTCTACATAACCCCTGTGTGTTGTTATCAGGCTATCCTCTGTAACCCCTATCTTCTACATAACCCCTATCCTCTACATAACCCCAGGCTGTGTGTTATATCCTCTACATAACCCCCTATCCTCTACTGTAACCCCTATCCTCTACATAACCCCTATCCTCTACATAACCCCTATCCTCTACATAACCCCTATCCTGTACATAACCCCCTATCCTCTACATAACCCCCTATCCTCCACATAACCCCTATCCTCTGTCAGCCGGTCTGCTGTCCTATCTCTTCTCCACATATTTACCTTCTTACTAAAGTTGTGTGTTATATCAGGCTGTGTGTTATATCAGGCTGTGTGTTATATCAGGCTGTGTGTTGTATCAGGCTGTGTGTTATATCAGGCTGTGTGTTGTATCAGGCTGTGTGTTGTATCAGGCGGTGTGTTGTATCAGGCTGTGTGTTGTATCAGGCGGTGTGTTGTATCAGGCTGTGTGTTGTATCAGGCTGTGTGTTGTTATCAGGCTGTGTGTTGTATCAGGCTGTTAGTTATATCAGGCTGTGTGTTATATCAGGCTGTGTGTTATATCAGGCTGTGTTGTATCAGGCTGTGTGTTATATCAGGCTGTGTGTTGCATCAGGCTGTGTGTTGTATCAGGCTGTGTGTTGTATCAGGCTGTGTGTTGTTATCAGGCTGTGTGTTGTATCAGGCTGTGTGTTGTATCAGGCTGTGTTATATCAGGCTGTGTGTTATATCAGGCTGTGTTATCAGGCTGTGTTATCAGGCTGTGTGTTGTATCAGGCTGTGTGTTGTATCAGGCTTTTAGTTATATCAGGCTGTGTGTTATATCAGGCTGTGTGTTATATCAGGCTGTGTGTTATATCAGGCTGTGTGTTATATCAGGCTGTGTGTTATATCAGGCTGTGTGTTGTATCAGGCTGTGTGTTGTTATCAGGCTGTGTGTTATATCAGGCTGTGTGTTATCAGGCTGTGTGTTGTATCAGGCTGTGTGTTGTATCAGGCTGTGTGTTGTATCAGGCTGTGTGTTGTATCAGGCTGTGTGTTGTTATCAGGCTGTGTGTTGTTATCAGGCTGTGTGTTATATCAGGCTGTGTGTTATATCAGGCTGTGTGTTGTTATCAGGCTGTGTGTTATATCAGGCTGTGTGTTATATCAGGCTGTGTGTTATATCAGGCTGTGTGTTATATCAGGCTGTGTGTTATATCAGGCTGTGTGTTGTATCAGGCTGTGTGTTGGCTGTGTGTTGTATCAGGCTGTGTGTTGTGTGTTGTAGGCTGTGTGTTGTATCAGGCTGTGTGTTATATCAGGCTGTGTGTTATATCAGGCTGTGTGTTGTATCAGGCTGTGTGTTGTATCAGGCTGTGTGTTGTATCAGGCTGTGTGTTGTTATCAGGCTGTGTGTTATATCAGGCTGTGTGTTATATCAGGCTGTGTGTTGTATCAGGCTGTGTGTTGTATCAGGCTGTGTGTTGTATCAGGCTGTGTGTTATATCAGGCTGTGTGTTATATCAGGCTGTGTGTTATATCAGGCTGTGTGTTGTATCAGGCTGTGTGTTGTATCAGGCTGTGTGTTATATCAGGCTGTGTGTTGTATCAGGCTGTGTGTTGTATCAGGCTGTGTGTTATATCAGGCTGTGTGTTGTATCAGGCTGTGTGTTGTATCAGGCTGTGTGTTGTATCAGGCTGTGTGTTATATCAGGCTGTGTGTTATATCAGGCTGTGTGTTGTATCAGGCTGTGTGTTGTATCAGGCTGTGTGTTGTATCAGGCTGTGTGTTATTATATCAGGCTGTGTGTTGTATCAGGCTGTGTGTTGTATCAGGCTGTGTGTTGTATCAGGCTGTGTGTTGTATCAGGCTGTGTGTTGTATCAGGCTGTGTGTTATATCAGGCTGTGTGTTATATCAGGCTGTGTGTTGTATCAGGCTGTGTGTTGTATCAGGCTGTGTGTTGTATCAGGCTGTGTGTTGTATCAGGCTGTGTGTTGTATCAGGCTGTGTGTTGTATCAGGCTGTGTGTTCAGGCTGTGTGTTATATCAGGCTGTGTGTTATGTGTGTTGTATCAGGCTGTGTGTTATATCAGGCTGTGTGTTATATCAGGCTGTGTTATATCAGGCTGTGTGTTGTATCAGGCTGTGTGTTGTATCAGGCTGTGTGTTATATCAGGCTGTGTGTTATATCAGGCTGTGTGTTATATCAGGCTGTGTGTTATATCAGGCTGTGTGTTGTATGTGTGTTATATCAGGCTGTGTTATATCAGGCTGTGTGTTATCAGGCTGTGTGTTATATCAGGCTGTGTGTTGTATCAGGCTGTGTGTTATATCAGGCTGTGTGTTGTATCAGGCTGTGTGTTATATCAGGCTGTGTGTTATATCAGGCTGTGTGTTATATCAGGCTGTGTGTTATATCAGGCTGTGTGTTATATCAGGCTGTGTGTTGTATCAGGCTGTGTGTTATATCAGGCTGTGTGTTATATCAGGCTGTGTGTTATATCAGGCTGTGTGTGTGCTGTGTGTTATATCAGGCTGTGTGTTGTATCAGGCTGTGTGTTATATCAGGCTGTGTGTTATATCAGGCTGTGTGTTATATCAGGCTGTATGTTATATCAGGCTGTGTGTTATATCAGGCTGTGTGTTGTATCAGGCTGTGTGTTGTATCAGGCTGTGTGTTGTATCAGGCTGTGTGTGTGTTTATATCAGGCTGTGTGTTATATCAGGCTGTGTGTTGTATCAGGCTGTGTGTTATATCAGGCTGTGTGTTATATCAGGCTGTGTGTTGTTATCAGGCTGTGTGTTGTATCAGGCTGTGTGTTGTGTATCAGGCTGTGTGTTGTATCAGGCTGTGTGTTGTATCAGGCTGTGTGTTGTATCAGGCTGTGTGTTATATCAGGCTGTGTGTTGTATCAGGCTGTGTGTTTTATCAGGCTGTGTGTTGTATCAGGCTGTGTGTTGTATCAGGCTGTGTGTTGTATCAGGCTGTGTGTTGTATCAGGCTGTGTGTTGTATCAGGCTGTGTGTTGTATCAGGCTGTGTGTTGTATCAGGCTGTGTGTTGTATCAGGCTGTGTGTTGTATCAGGCTGTGTGTTGTATCAGGCTGTGTGTGTGTATATCAGGCTGTGTGTTGTATCAGGCTGTGTGTTGTATCAGGCTGTGTGTTATATCAGGCTGTGTGTTGTATCAGGCTGTGTGTTGTATCAGGCTGTGTGTTAGGCTGTGTGTTGTATCAGGCTGTGTGTTGTATCAGGCTGTGTGTTGTATCAGGCTGTGTGTTATATCAGGCTGTGTGTTGTATCAGGCTGTGTGGCTGTGTGTTGTATCAGGCTGTGTGTTGTATCAGGCTGTGTGTTGTATCAGGCTGTGTGTTAGGCTATCAGGCTGTGTGTTATATCAGGCTGTGTGTTATATCAGGCTGTGTGTTGTATCAGGCTGTGTGTTGTATCAGGCTGTGTGTTGTATCAGGCTGTGTGTTGTATCAGTGTTGTATCAGGCTGTGTGTTGTATCAGGCTGTGTGTTATCAGGCTATCAGGCTGTGTGTTGTATCAGGCTGTGTGTTGTATCAGGCTGTTGTGTTATATCAGGCTGTGTGTTTATATCAGGCTGTGTGTTGTATCAGGCTGTGTGTTGTATCAGGCTGTGTGTTGTATCAGGCTGTGTGTTATATCAGGCTGTGTGTTATATTGTGTATCAGGCTGTGTGTTATATCAGGCTGTGTGTTATATCAGGCTGTGTGTTATATCAGGCTGTGTGTTATATCAGGCTGTGTGTTATATCAGGCTGTGTGTTATATCAGGCTGTGTGTTATATCAGGCTGTGTGTTATATCAGGCTGTGTGTTGTATCAGGCTGTGTGTTGTATCAGGCTGTGTGGCTGTGTGTTGTATCAGGCTGTGTGTTGTATCAGGCTGTGTGTTGTATCAGGCTGTGTGTTATATCAGGCTGTGTGTTGTATCAGGCTGTGTGTTGTATCAGGCTGTGTGTTGTATCAGGCTGTGTGTTGTATCAGGCTGTGTGTTGTATCAGGCTGTGTGTTATATCAGGCTGTGTGTTATATCAGGCTGTGTGTTATATCAGGCTGTGTGTTGTATCAGGCTGTGTGTTGTATCAGGCTGTGTGTTGTATCAGGCTGTGTGTTATATCAGGCTGTGTGTTGTATCAGGCTGTGTGTTGTATCAGGCTGTGTGTTATATCAGGCTGTGTGTTGTATCAGGCTGTGTGTTGTATCAGGCTGTGTGTTGTATCAGGCTGTGTGTTGTATCAGGCTGTGTGTTATATCAGGCTGTGTGTTGTATCAGACTGTTACTACCATATCCCTATGCTAGTGGACAACAGTCTTAAAGGTTCCTTCCTGTCTCCCCCTGTCCAGGTGGACGTGACATGGTTCTATATGAACTGCCTGGCTGATACGTGCGGCTGTAGTCGCGGTGGGGACTGTGAGTGTTTCTGTACCAGCGTGGCAGCCTACGCCCACCGATGCTGTCACCAGGGTGTCACCGTGGACTGGCGATCCCCGTCGATCTGCCGTAAGTCTGCGGCTATGAGCGGGCAATGAGTGGCCAACGGGCAGGCACCGGGCACACTACCCATTCAATGGGTGGTATGGGAGTGTGTGGGACCATCTGAAATGGCATTCTGTTTTCAGGCAAATGCCCCTGAACAGGCAGTTAACCCACTGTTCCTAGACCAGTTAACCCACTGTTCCTAGACCAATTAACCCACTGTTCCTAGACCAGTTAACCCACTGTTCCTAGACCAGTTAACCCACTGTTCCTAGACCAGTTAACCCACTGTTCCTAGACCAGTTAACCCACTGTTCCTAGACCAGTTAATCCACTGTTCCTAGACCAGTTAACCCACTGTTCCTAGACCAGTTAACCCACTGTTCCTAGACCAGTTAACCCACTGTTCCTAGACCAGTTAACCCACTGTTCCTAGACCAGTTAACCCACTATTCCTAGACCAGTTAACCCACTGTTCCTAGACCAGTTAACCCCACTGTTCCTAGGCCAGTTAACCCCACTATTCCTAGACCAGTTAACCCACTGTTTCTAGGCCAGTTAACCCCACTGTTCCTAGGCCAGTTAACCCCACTGTTCCTAGACCAGTTAACCCCACTGCTCCTAGACCAGTTAACCCCACTGTTCCTAGACCAGTTAACCCCACTGTTTCTAGGCCAGTTAACCCCACTGTTCCTAGGCCAGTTAACCCCACTGTTCCTAGGCCAGTTAACCCCACTGTTCCTAGGCCAGTTAACCCCACTGTTCCTAGGCCAGTTAACCCCACTGTTCCTAGGCCAGTTAACCCCACTGTTCCTAGACCAGTTAACCCACTGTTTCTAGGCCAGTTAACCCCACTGTTCCTAGGCCAGTTAACCCCACTGTTCCTAGGCCAGTTAACCCACTGTTCCTAGACCAGTTAACCCACTGTTCCTAGACCAGTTAACCCACTGTTCCTAGACCAGTTAACCCACTGTTCCTAGACCAGTTAACCCACTGTTCCTAGACCAGTTAACCCACTGTTCCTAGACCAGTTAACCCCACTGTTCCTAGGCCAGTTAACCCCACTGTTCCTAGACCAGTTAATCCACTATTCCTAGACCAGTTAACCCACTGTTTCTAGGCCAGTTAACCCCACTGCTCCTAGGCCAGTTAACCCCACTGCTCCTGGACCAGTTAACCCCACTGTTCCTAGGCCGTCATTGAAAATAAGAATTTGTTCCTAACTGACTTGCCTAGTTAAATAAAGGTAAATAAAATATGTAATTAACTACAGTTTATAATTTCATTCCACTAACGACCCTTTCTGTTTGTCTTTTCAGCCTACGATTGTGAATACTACAACAAAGGTACATACAGCATCTTATCTCAAACTCTTCCTATTGGTCAAAAAAAACAAACATCTCATTTCTCCAAGAATCAAATCAATGACTGAACCTCGGATGTTTATTATACATTGCCTTTAGAATTTGTTACAAACATTTCATCATGATCAATGTGTAAGGCACTTCATTGGTTACCCACATGGGGGCAGAGTGTCTGCACAGTTCTGGGGCCCCATTGTCGATGTCAGCCATACAGCGAAGGATCCCTCATAACAGTGTTCCTCTCCTCTGTCTTGTAGTTCTGGGTAAAGGCCCCTACAGGCTGGTGACCTACAGGGAGAGGGACACGGTGCTGGCAGCCAACAGGTCCAGTGGGACAGTGTTCCCTAAGAAAGGAGACCCTGCTGCGGCTGGCTTCCTGTCCCTCTTCATGATGACCCCTGGGCTCAGCAGAGCGCGTCCGCACGGTGAGCAGCGCAGAGGAAACAGAGCAACATCACTGCCAGGCCTCGTCACACCAGTCTAATGCGTTGGTCATCTCCACGTCCGTCCTCGTCACACCAGTCTAATGCAATGGCCATGTCCACGTCCGTCCTCGTCACACCAGTCTAATGCAATGGCCATTTCCATGTCTGTCCTCGTCACACCAGTCTAATGCAATGGCCATTTCCATGTCCGTCCTCGTCACACCAGTCTAATGCAATGGCCATTTCCATGTCTGTCCTCATTTTACTACTTCATCCTCCATAAATAACACTTTCTAACACTCTGCATTCCTAGGCTACCTCCTACTCCAACGTTCAGTCATTAAAAAGTCTTCCAGTCCCTATCCAGTCCCTATCCACTGGTATAATGAAGTCTTCCAGTCCCTGTTCAGTCCCTATCCAGTCCCTATCCACTGGTCTAATGAAGTCTTCCAGTCCCTATCCAGTCCCTATCCATTTACATTTACATTACATTTAAGTCATTTAGCAGACGCTCTTATCCAGAGCGACTTACAAATTGGTGCATTCACCTTATGACATCGAGTGGAACAGTCACTTTACAATAGTACATCTAAATCTTAAAGGGGAGGGGGGGTGAGAGGGATTACTTATCCTATCCTAGGTATTCCTTAAAGAGGTGGGGTTTCAGGTGTCTCCGGAAGGTGGTGATTGACTCCGCTGTCCTGGCGTCGTGAGGGAGTTTGTTCCACCATTGGGGGGCCAGAGCAGCGAACAGTTTTGACTGGGCTGAGCGGGAGCTGTACTTCCTCAGTGGTAGGGAGGCGAGCAGGCCAGAGGTGGATGAACGCAGTGCCCTTGTTTGGGTGTAGGGCCTGATCAGAGCCTGGAGGTACTGAGGTGCCGTTCCCCTCACAGCTCCGTAGGCAAGCACCATGGTCTTGTAGCGGATGCGAGCTTCAACTGGAAACCAGTGGAGAGAACGGAGGAGCGGGGTGACGTGAGAGAACTTGGGAAGGTTGAACACCAGACGGGCTGCGGCGTTCTGGATGAGTTGAAGGGGTTTAATGGCACAGGCAGGGAGCCCAGCCAACAGCGAGTTGCAGTAATCCAGACGGGAGATGACAAGTGCCTGGATTAGGACCTGCGCCGCTTCCTGTGTGAGGCAGGGTCGTACTCTGCGGATGTTGTAGAGCATGAACCTACAGGAACGGGCCACCGCCTTGATGTTGGTTGAGAACGACAGGGTGTTGTCCAGGATCACGCCAAGGTTCTTAGCGCTCTGGGAGGAGGACACAATGGAGTTGTCAACCGTGATGGCGAGATCATGGAACGGGCAGTCCTTCCCCGGGAGGAAGAGCAGCTCCGTCTTGCCGAGGTTCAGCTTGAGGTGGTGATCCGTCATCCACACTGATATGTCTGCCAGACATGCAGAGATGCGATTCGCCACCTGGTCATCAGAAGGGGGAAAGGAGAAGATTAATTGTGTGTCGTCTGCATAGCAATGATAGGAGAGACCATGTGAGGTTATGACAGAACCAAATGACTTGGTGTATAGCGAGAAGAGGAGAGGGCTTAGAACAGAGCCCTGGGGGACACCAGTGGTGAGAGCGCGTGGTGAGGAGACAGATTCTCGCCACGCCACCTGGTAGGAGCGACCTGTCAGGTAGGACGCAATCCAAGCGTGGGCCGCGCCGGAGATGCCCAACTCGGAGAGGGTAGAGAGGAGGATCTGATGGTTCACAGTATCGAAGGCAGCCGATAGATCTAGAAGGATGAGAGCAGAGGAGAGAGAGTTAGCTTTAGCAGTGCGGAGCGCCTCCGTGATACAGAGGAGAGCAGTCTCAGTTGAATGACTAGTCTTGAAACCTGACTGATTTGGATCAAGAAGGTCATTCAGAGAGAGATAGCGGGAGAGCTGGCCAAGGACGGCACGTTCAAGAGTTTTGGAGAGAAAAGAAAGAAGGGATACTGGTCTGTAATTGTTGACATCGGAGGGATCGAGTGTAGGTTTTTTCAGAAGGGGTGCAACTCTCGCTCTCTTGAAGACGGAAGGGACGTAGCCATCGGTCAGGGATGAGTTGATGAGCGAGGTGAGGTAAGGGAGAAGGTCTCCAGAAATGGTCTGGAGAAGAGAGGAGGGGATAGGGTCAAGCGGGCAGGTTGTTGGGCGGCCGGCCATCACAAGACGCGAGATTTCATCTGGAGAGAGAGGGGAGAAAGAGGTCAGAGCACAGGGTAGGGCAGTGTGAGCAGAACCAGCGGTGTCGTTTGACTTAGCAAACGAGGATCGGATGTCGTCGACCTTCTTTTCAAAATGGTTGACGAAGTCATCTGCAGAGAGGGAGGAGGGGGGGGGGAGGGGAGGAGGATTCAGGAGGGAGGAGAAGGTGGCAAAGAGCTTCCTAGGGTTAGAGGCAGATGCTTGGAATTTAGCGTGGTAGAAAGTGGCTTTAGCAGCAGAGACAGAGGAGGAAAATGTAGAGAGGAGGGAGTGAAAGGATGCCAGGTCCGCAGGGAGGCGAGTTTTCCTCCATTTCCGCTCGGCTGCCCGGAGCCCTGTTCTGATGTTCTATCCACTGGTATAATGAAGTCTTCCAGTCCCTATCCAGTCCCCATCCACTGGTCTAATGAAGTCTTCCAGTCCCTATCCAGTCCCTATCCAGTCCCTATCCAGTCCTTATCCACTGGTCTAATGAAGTCTTCCAGTCCCTATCCAGTCCCTATCCACTGGTCTAATGAAGTCTTCCAGTCCCTATCCAGTCCCTATCCAGTCCTTATCCACTGGTCTAATGAAGTCTTCCAGTCCCTATCCAGTCCTTATCCACTGGTCTAATGAAGTCTTCCAGTCCCTATCCAGTCCCTGTCCACTGGTCTAATGAAGTCTTCCAGTCCCTATCCTCTGGTCTAATGAAGTATTCCAGTCCCTATCCAGTCCCTGTCCACTGGTCTAATGAAGTCTTCCAGTCCCTATCCAGTCCCTGTTCACTGGTCTAATGAAGTCTTCCAGTCCCTATCCAGTCCCTATCCAGTCCCTATCCTCTGGTCTAATGAAGTCTTCCAGTCCCTATCCAGTCCCTATCCTCTGGTCTAATGAAGTCTTCCAGTCCCTATCCACTGGTCTAATGAAGTCTTCCAGTCCCTATCCAGTCCCTATCCAGTCCTTATCTACTGGTATAATGAAGTCTTCCAGTCCCTGTTCAGTCCCTATCCAGTCCCTATCCACTGGTCTAATGAAGTCTTCCAGTCCCTATCCACTGGTATAATGAAGTCTTCCAGTCCCTGTTCAGTCCCTATCCAGTCCCTATCCACTGGTCTAATGAAGTCTTCCAGTCCCTGTTCAGTCCCTATCCAGTCCCTATCCACTGGTATAATGAAGTCTTCCAGTCCCTGTTCAGTCCCTATCCATTCCCTATCCACTGGTATAATGAAGTCTTCCAGTCCCTGTTCAGTCCCTATCCAGTCCCTATCCACTGGTCTAATGAAGTCTTCCAGTCCCTGTTCAGTCCCTACCCAGTCCCTGTCCACTGGTCTAATGAAGTCTTCCAGTCCCTATCCAGTCCCTGTCCTCTGGTCTAATGAAGTCTTCCAGTCCCTGTTCAGTCCCTACCCAGTCCCTATCCACTGGTCTAATGAAGTCTTCCAGTCCCTATCCAGTCCCTATCCACTGGTTTAATGAAGTCTTCCAGTCCCTATCCAGTCCCTATCCAGTCCCTGTCCTCTGGTCTAATGAAGTCTTCCAGTCCCTATCCAATCCCTGTCCTCTGGTCTAATGAAGTCTTCCAGTCCCTATCCTCTGGTCTAATGAAGTCTTCCAGTCCCTATCCAGTCCCTATCCAGTCCCTATCCAGTCCCTATCCACTGGTCTAATGAAGTCTTCCAGTCCCTATCCAGTCCCTATCCAGTCCCTATCCACTGGTCTAATGAAGTCTTCCAGTCCCTATCCTCTGGTCTAATGAAGTCTTCCAGTCCCTATCCAGTCCCTATCCAGTCCCTATCCACTGGTCTAATGATGTCTTCCAGTCCCTATCCAGTCCCTATCCACTGGTATAATGAAGTCTTCCAGTCCCTATCCAGTCCCTGTCCTCTGGTCTAATGAAGTCTTCCAGTCCCTATCCTCTGGTCTAATGAAGTCTTCCAGTCCCTATCCAGTCCCTATCCACTGGTCTAATGAAGTCTTCCAGTCCCTGTTCAGTCCCTATCCTCTGGTCTAATGAAGTCTTCCAGTCCCTATCCAGTCCCTATCCAGTCCCTATCCTCTGGTCTAATGAAGTCTTCCAGTCCCTATCCTCTGGTCTAATGAAGTCTTCCAGTCCCTATCCAGTCCCTATCCTCTGGTCTAATGAAGTATTCCAGTCCCTATCCTCTGGTCTAAGGAAGTCTTCCAGTCCCTATCCAGTCCCTATCCAGTCCCTATCCTCTGGTCTAATTAAGTGTTTTAGCTAGGCTAGACTGTTTTATCTAGGCTAGACTGTTTTAGCTAGCCTAGACTGTTTTAGATAGCCTAGACTGTTTTAGCTAGCCTAGACTGTTTTAGCTAGCCTAGACTGTTTTAGATAGCCTAGACTGTTTTAGCTAGCCTAGACTGTTTTAGCTAGCCTAGACTGTTTTAGATTGCCTAGACTGTTTTAGCTAGCCTAGACTGTTTTAGATTGCCTAGACTGTTTTAGCTAGCCTAGACTGTTTTAGATTGCCTAGACTGTTTTAGCTAGCTTAGACTGTTTTAGATTGCCTAGACTGTTTTAGCTAGCCTAGACTGTTTTAGATTGCCTAGTGTTCTACATTTATCTGAGCACTAAGGTGCTAGCCTGACCTGGGTCACATACGGTACCCAGGCGTAAAGAGCTCAAATAGTTTAAAAAAAACTTTATTTAACCAGAAAAGACCCTTGATGTTGAGGTTCCTAAGTTGGTGATCAACTTTTCCTCTAGACACGTCCCTGGTGTCGTTCGAGGCGTCCGATCGGCCCAACTACTTCCTGGCTGTGGACAGCAGTGGCCATCTCACGCTGACCAAGTGGGAGGAGAGTGAAGCATTCTGGGCCGCGGCTACCTTCACGCTGCACCGTGACACCTGGATCCAGGGTTACGATTCTCTGGAGGCTTTGGCCAGACCGGGATTCTTCCTCCACTACATGCTGTCCTGGATTCACCTCATGAAGTACAAACACACGGACGGATCCCGCAAGGCCACACTCTTCAAACTGACAGGTACGTGGGATGGACTGGAAAAGGACCCATTAAAGGATTATGCCAGTTCTGGACTTACTAGGTTTACACATCTAGTTTTTCTGGATCTATGTCAAGTAATGAAATGGGAAAAAATGGCACAACACCCATTTTGGGAGGGGGTGTGGATGACCGCAGTCTTCTAAATCTCCAGGATTTAGAAAATATTCCCACAATTAGCTATTTTGCAAGTGAATGTAAGGTAATGTTGTGCCTCATGATCATACAACAGGTAGGCCTCGTTGAAAATCCTTCCACAATTAGGAAACATACACTGGGAAGGTTTACATGGGAAGGGAAAGGAAGAGCTATGGAAATGAAAAGTGAAAGGTTTCCTTGTCGAATGAGATTCCATTTATACCATCTATTTTGACATTATATATATTTTTAAAATTAAAACTGCCACTTGTGACCATTTAATGGTCTTCTTATGGTCTTCTAGCTTTTGGTCGAACTCCTCGAGCTTTTGCCATGTTGTGCTTGTCCCCTCCGATGCAACCCAATACTTACTGTATGTATCAGAGATGGTTGACAGCTGAGGTTCAGAGACAAAGACTTTGTAGTTTAGGCTACTAACCCCCTGGTCTAACCTCCTGCTGCAGCCCCTCCACCCTGCTAACCCCCACAACCCCCTAACCATGGCCCCACCAACGTGCGTACTCGGTTTGTAAAAACACCCATTTAGCCCCCTAATGGGCTCTTTGTGAGGGCAGCCATGTTTTGCACTGTAATGACAAGCCCTCTGCAGCTGTCGCCCGGCACACTCCCACCTCGCAACAGAACGACAGATATTGTCAGTGGCAAGTGGCGAGTGGCTGATGTGTGCCTTTAATCACAGACATGTTGAGATATGGAGGGATGGAAGGGCGGCGTGCCAGGTCAGCGTCAGACCAGGGCCCCCCAGACCAGGGCCCCCCAGACCAGGCCCCCCAGACCAGGGCCCCCCAGACCAGGCCCCCCAGATCAGGGCCCCCAGACCAGGGCCCCCAGACCAGGCCCCCCAGACCAGGCCCCCCAGACCAGGGCCCCCAGACCAGGCCCCCAGACCAGGGCCCCCAGACCAGGGCCCCCAGACCAGGCCCCCCAGACCAGGGCCCCCAGACCAGGGTCCCCCAGACCAGGCCCCCAGACCAGGCCCCCCAGACCAGGGCCCCCAGACCAGGCCCCCCAGACCAGGGCCCCCAGACCAGGCCCCCCAGACCAGGCCCCCAGACCAGGGCCCCCCAGACCAGGCCCCCCCAGACCAGGGTCCCCAAAGGCACCACGGATGTTCCAAAAGAAAAACCGAGCAGCCCTTCCAGTATACGGCTTCCAGAGAAGGAGCTTTGCCCTGGCTAATGCCCAGTGGTCTTTGACTGGGGGGAAGAGAGAACAGAGAGAGGGTGGTCAGACACTAGGCAGGGTTTTGGAGAGTATTTCTGTTCATAATCTAGTAAAGTGATTTGTGAATCATAGTTCAGGCCCAGATGTATGTTAGAGTTAGTGAGGCCTAGAGAGTCCTGATCTCTTTCTGTCTCCACAGTTTGCTGCTCCCGATGCAGGCTGGGTAATTACTGGGGCTAAAAATATGTCAGCCATTTGTTTTAGGAGCATAGCAGAGTCCACACAGGCTGGCAGAAACAGATAGGGTTACTCTCTGACAGCAGTGGATGCCGGACATAGTTGACCAGGAGAGGTCCAGAGAGGTTATGCAGAGTCCAGACGATAGTCGACCAGGAGACCAGGAGACCAGGAGACCAAGAGAGGTCCAGAGAGGTTAGGCAGAGTCCAGACAATAGTCGACCAGGAGACCAGGAGAGTCCAGAGAGGTTATGCAGAGTCCAGACGATAGTCGACTAGGAGACCAGGAGAGGTCCAGAGAGGTTAAGCAGAGTCCAGACGATAGTCGACCAGGAGAGTCCAGAGAGGTTAAGCAGAGTCCAGACGATAGTCGAC